>NC_012870.2:40381491-40588163 GCF_000003195.3 Sorghum bicolor | reverse complement strand
TATTTCGACTTCTAAATTCTAGTAAGTTCTTGTTTTATTGTTCTTATGGTTTATGAGTTTACTTTAATCTCTTCGCGTAGAGTTTAGAGTAATCATTACTGGCGTAAACGTGGTGTTTAGGCTGGGGTACTCATAGATATTCCCTGACTAGCTGGACCGTGGTAGTAGTGAGGAACGTGACAATTCTGAGTTACCTTTGCAGATCACATCTCGTTAGCAGGAAGGATAGGGTTTATAGGTGCGGGTCGAACATCCTTTGTGTTGTCTAGATTCCGTTAGCCTCCCCATTAGAACAGTAGATCATCCTTACCAAGGTTAGAAGGAGACTACGGTTGCAGTCTTCTCTATTTATCACTCACATCGAGAGACATTCTTTGTAGCCTAAAGGGATAGTAGCAATAGATTTGGTTAGTCAGATGCACCCTTTCTCCCAGTGGTAAAAATATAAATACGATAACTCTAGATAATCTCCCGGGTGAAATGCTCACCGATATCCGTGCGCTTGCGGATCATTTCCTTATTGCGTTACCAAATATCAACAAGCATTTCTGGCGCCGTTGCCGGGGAGAAAGACGGTTTGCTGAGATAACTTTGAGTCTTGCTATTATCTTGTATTATACTTTTATACTTTTATTCTTTTATCTTTTTATTTTTATCTTTATGGATAACTCAAATTCCATACCTATTATTAAATTCTTTGCACCTTCGGAGACCAGCCATAGACCATGGGAGTCAACACGTCCTGCCCCTAATTATGATCTGTGTCCGGAGTTGATTGCAATAGGTCAAAACCAACCCTTTTCTATAGCTGAGGTCCTATCTTTTAATCAAAAAGATAATGCACTTTTAGCTACACCTAGGGAATCTTTTAATCTTTCTATAAATTCTGGTTTAGACCTAGCCCTACAAGACCATGTTTTTCCTAGATATTTTCACATTGGTCTTAATCATATAACCTTTGGTAGAGTCTTTCTTTCTTTATCTATTAGTAAAGGAAGGTATGCCTTCATTCGTAGACATCCTTCTTGCACTAGTGTTGACGGTCCTTAATGCTCACATTTAACCATCAACTAATCATGAAAAAGGATCCAAATGCAACGAACACCTACACTTAGGGTTTTATCTGACAGAATTCCACGAGTTTTGGTGTTTGTCTATTTCTGCAGGGGGTTATCAGGAAATATGGAAAAGAGGCCCACATGTCAGGTTAATTACGGGATATTAACTTGACGCGCAATTATCTGCCATCTAGAAGAGTCCAGAAGCCATGGGAGCGAACGGGAGACGTAACGGAGCCGGGCACTGTGCGCCCGCCCTCCCTTACTGGGCGCCCGCCCTCCCCCCTGGACCAATCAGGGCGAAGTTCGGGGATCATGCTCCACCGACCTAATACTTCAAGGAAAACCACACGATCAATGTCGGTTTGATCCGACGGCCCAGATTCACTTGAAGGGACTATAAAACCAGACCCCCCTGGCCCCTGGAGATCATACCTCTTCTACAGAATCAAAGCTAGGGTTTCAATTCTTCATCCAAGTAGAGAGGATCCCTCTAGTTCTTCTAGTTCTACCTCTAGTTCATCTAGTTCTAGTTCTAGTTCCTCTAGTTCTAGTTCTAGTTAGTTCTAGTTGTAATCTAGAAAATAGGGAGAGAGAAGAGGAGAGCGGAGGAGGAGGAGCCGGATCTGTCGGATCTTCCTCAACATTGTACTTTTGCAGCAACTGGTTCGTTCTTCATCGTTCTCCAGGTTCTTCAATTCATAATCCTGAGTTCTTTAATTACTTTTATTTACATTCAAGTTATTTATTGGATTCCCGCTTGCATCAAGTGCTCTAATCTTTGCAACATTAGAGTAGTAATTAATAGATTAGACGTGGTGTTTAGTCTTGCAATTACCTGGAATTGCACCCAGTCCTGCGGATTGTTGTGGTAGCCCTAGGGTAGTGACAGCCCTAACGGTCGACGTATTCCACCTCGTTCGGATCGGTGTTTGTAGGACCGTAGTCAGACCTTCCTAGCCCCCTTCTCATCTCTTTCTGTGGTTAGTGCTCTGATGTCCCGATATAAATAATCTTTGAAGTAATTCTTGATTCTTAGATCAACGAGAGAACTCTCAGGAAACTTCCTCTCTTCCCACAAAAAATAATTATATAGTTATCCTTGGGCGATCTTGGATCTTAATTAGTACACTCACGTTCTCTGTGGAAAATCGATACTCTGGAATACTCCCAGGTGAAAGCTACATTGGTATCCGTGCGCTTGCGGATTTTTCTGTTTGCGTTTAAAATACCCAACAAGCTTTCTGGCGCCGTTGCCGGGGAACGGTAGCTGTGCTAGTTTCGAACCAAGTCGTCCGTGTATCCTTTTTCTTTTCCCTTTTTACCACACTCACCTTACCATTTTCACCATGGATTTCACTCCTATCTATAAATTCTTTGCTCCAAAGGGCGAGTTATTAGAGCCACCACCATCATCACATCCAATTCTTACAGATGGCTACGACCTCGGCCCTGATCTAATAGCCATGATCCAGGAGCAACCCTTCTCTGGGCAAGTAGATGAAGATCCATACACCCACCTTAGAGAATTCGAGCAGTTGTGCTCTTGCCGATCTATTTCTGGCATGACACAAGAAACCCTTAAATAGAAATTATTCCCGTTCTCCCTCTTGGGAAGAGCAAAAAAGTGGTATGCTCATTCTGTAGGAGGCGTTAATGGAAGTTGGGATGAACTTCGAGACAACTTTTGTCTCGCTTTCTTCCCACTTTTTCGAATTGCTGACCTTAGAATTGAAATTCTTACATTCAAACAAAGAGAGAAGGAAACTTTAGGAGCAGCTTGGGCTAGGTTCACAAGCCTTACCAATTTCGGTCCAAACCTTTCCCTGCCTGACCATGTACTGTTCTACCACTTTTATCGTGGTCTAAACAAGGAAGCTGCTCTTCACCTCGACATTGCTTCATGAGGCTCATTCACACACAAACTCACAGATGAGGGGAGAGCTATCCTAGAAAGAATTCTTGAAAATACCCCTTACACAGGCATTTATGATGAGTTTCCTGAAGGAGAAAAAGAAGTCGAGCCTGATCCTAAACCAAAAGATGAGGAACTTGCAACCGAGTTAGAAATTCCACCTGACCCATCAATTAATTTGGTTGTAGAGAAACCTCCTGATAAAGGAATGCAAAACCAACTAAGGGATGATGAACCACCACCTTTAGAGCATCCCTTCGAATTCGAGGAAGATCTTTTTGAAGATTATGGAAACACCTCGAATTTTCCCATCCAAACACGACCTCTAGTAGGGACCACTCAACCCATTCTAAGTGTAGACTCTGTTGACATAGAACACATTAAAAGCCTTTCGGCTATTTTGAGTTATGAATGGCTAACAGAAGCTGAGCTGTCCCCTGAGGTAGCTCGAATCATCACTCCTTCAACCATTCTTCTGTGCCAAATTAGACGGTCCACTAGGAAGGTCCACTACAATCCATATGTTGGGATAAATGTTATTTCCAAGGAGTTAGCTGGCACTCTTTATCCCAACGAGTCCATAACCCCATCTCAAAAACATTTACAAAGTCCATCTAGATTAATTCTAGAAAGCCATGGGGTATTAAGGGCAGTTCCTGTTAGAATCAAGGACTCTGGAATATGCCTAGATTTTCACATTTTTGACATACCGGAGATTCCTCTCTTGATTGGTAGACCAATCATGAAACTTCTACAAGAACAACCACAACGAGGTCTTTTAGACTTCAATGTTGGGAATTCCACTATTGTTGTTCCTCTTGCTAGATCAATTAACATGATAGTAGAACCCAAACTTGACCCAGATCCTATTGAGGAGATCTTAATGGTGACTCAAGAGGAGATGACCCAACCATTCTTTAATCATGAACACTTTGTTCAAGAAGAAGAAGAGTTGGTAGAACCCGTTGAGCTAGAAAAAAATGAACTACCTTCACCTCCTTCGATAGAATTAAAACCTCTTCCTTCTGGCCTTAGATATGTCTTCTTGCACAACAACTCAAAAACTCCAGTAATTATCAGTGACAAGCTTTCCGAATATGAAACACAACAACTTGTCACTGTTCTTGAAAGACATAGATCAGCTTTTGGCTACTCTTTCGAGAATCTCACGGGCATTAGTCCCATTCTCTGCACTCATCGTATCCCTATTGATCCCAATTCTACACCTTCAAGGGAACCACAACGGAGACTTAACAATGCTATGCGAGAGGTTGTTAAGAAAGAGGTCCTCAAACTCTATCGTGCTGGGATTATTTATCCTGTGCCACATAGTGAGTGGGTTAGCCCTGTCCAAGTAGTGCCACAGAAAGGAGGAATGACGGTCGTTAGGAATGAGAAGAATGAACTCATCCCTCAAAGAATTGTCACTGGGTGGCGTATGTGTATTGACGATCGAAAACTCAATAAGGCTACAAAGAAAGATCATTTTCCGCTACCCTTCATTGATGAAATGTTGGAACGGCTTGCAAACCACTCTTTCTTTTGTTTCCTTGATGGTTATTCTGGATATCACCAAATCCCAATCCACCCAGATGACCAAGAAAAGACTACCTTTACATGCCCATATGGAACTTATGCATACCGACGAATGTCGTTCGGATTGTGCAATGCTCCAGCTTCTTTCCAACGGTGCATGATGTCTATTTTCTCAGACATGATTGAGAAGATCATGGAGGTTCTCATGGATGATTTTACCGTCTATGGCAAAACCTTCGATCATTGTTTGGAGAATTTCGATAGAGTCTTGCAGCGATGTGAAGAAAAACACTTAATCCTGAACTGGGAGAAATGCCATTTTATGGTTTAAGAAGGAATAGTGCTAGGACATAAAGTGTCCGAACGTGGTATAGAGGTGGACAAAGCAAAGATTGAAGTTATTGAAAAACTTCCACCTCCCACGAATGTGAAAGGAATCCGTAGCTTTTTGGGACATGCAGGGTTCTATAGACGCTTTATCAAGAATTTCTCTCAAATTGCTAGACCCCTAACTAGTCTCCTAGCTAAGGATGCACCTTTCATCTTTAGTGATGAGTGTCATGAATCTTTTCAAACTCTTAAGAAAGCACTCATCTCAGCCCCGATTATCCAACCACCTGATTGGAATCTTCCTTTTGAGATCATGTGTGATGCTAGCGATTTTGCGGTTGGTGCCGTTTTAGGACAAACCAAGGATAAAAAGCATTATGCCATATCCTACGCTAGCAAAACCTTGTCTGGACCACAACTCAATTACACTACAACTGAAAAAGAGCTTTTGGCTGTTGTCTTTGCTATAGACAAGTTTAGATCTTACTTAGTGGGGGCGAAGATAATCATCTATTCATACCATGCTGCTCTCAAGTACCTCCTCACTAAGAAAGATGCTAAGCCTCTTCTAATTCGATGGATTCTTCTACTCCAAGACTTTGACATAGAAATCCGAGATAGGAAGAGAGTAGAGAATTCCGTAGCCGACCACTTATCTAGGCTTCAATATAAGGAAACACATGATGAGCTTCCCATAAATGACTACCTAAGGGATGACACCCTGCTTAAGATAACACATGCAGATCCATGGTACGCAGACATCGTAAACTTTATAGTAAAAGGCTATGTCCCACCTGGTGCAAACAAAAGGAAGTTGCTTCACGATAGTCGTTTCCACCTTTGGGATGAACCATATCTTTTTTGAGTCTGCGCTGATGGACTCTTGAGAAGGTGTGTTCCTATGGCTGAGGCTACTCAAATTATGGAAAGATGCCATGCCTCGCCATATGGAGGACACTATGGAGCATTCCGGACACATGCTAAAATTTGGCAAAGTGGTTTTTTCTGGCCAACGATGTATGAAGATACAAAGGACTTTGTCAGGAGATGCCACCGATGTCAAAAACATGGGAATATCAACTCACAAAATGAAATGCCTCTCACAAATAATCTTCAAGTAGAACTTTTCGATGTATGGGGCATTGATTTCATGGGGCCATTCCCTATGTCCGGGAATTGCGAGTATATCTTAGTAGCTGTGGACTATGTGTCCAAATGGGTAGAAGCCCTACCTTGTCGATCAGCTGATTCAAAACATGCCAAGAGAATGTTCCATGAAGTAATCTTTCCTCGCTTTGGTATACCCCGGATAGTTATAAGCGATGGAGGTTCCCACTTCATCGACAAAATCTTCCGGAAGTACCTAGCCGATCATGGAGTTCGACACAACGTCGCAACACCATACCATCATCAGACTAGCGGTCAAGCCGAAACATCTAACAAACAAATCAAAAATATTTTACAAAAGACCATAGATGAGATGGGTAAGGGGTGGAAGGACAAACTTCCTGATGCACTTTGGGCATATAGAACTGCATTCAAAACACCCATAGGCATGTCACCTTATCAACTTGTATATGGAAAAACTTGTCATTTGCCTGTTGAAGTGGAGTTTAAGGCTCATTGGGCACTCAAGAAATGGAACATGGATCTCCACCTCGCTAGTGAGAATCGTCTGATGCAACTATCTGAGCTAGAAAAATGGAGAGAGAAAGCCTACCACAATTCAAGGATCTATAAAGAGAACAAAACGATGGCATGATAAGAGAATCAAGCACAAGGAGTTTAAGCCTGGAGATAAGGTTCTACTATTCAATTCAAGAGTTAAGCTCTTTGGTCATGGTAAGCTACGAAGTAAGTGGGATGGACCATACAAGGTTATTGACACTTCAACTCATGGAGCCATTACCATCCAAGATGACATAGGTAACACTTTTAAGGTAAATGGTCAACACTTGAAAATCTATCTTGAGCCACAAAACAGCCTGGTAGAGGAACTTGATGTGATTGAGTTCATAGAATTCTCATATTAAGCTCTCATAAGCTCTAGACAATTACCTAACCCATAACACGCTCCACAAGTTTTGTTGTCTATTTGGGTTGTGCAGGATTTTGAGGCTTAAGAAGAGTGAGATCAAACATGCAGGCTACAAGAGTGAACGACTATGTCAACATCCAGCTTGGGGGAGGCACCCCCACGTGTATCTAGATAAGTATTACTTTTCTTCCTTTGGTTTTATTTTATAGTATTCAGAAATAAATAAAGAAATAAAAATGGATAACCATGAAACCAAACAAAGTTTTTCTTTTGAGTAATATACAATAGTTTTGTGTAATTCTAAGTTTTAAATAAAAATAAAAAAAGGTTTGATTCAAGTCTAGGTAATTGACAAACATGATATGAGAAGGTCTGAGCTACTATTTAACTTGTTCCAAGTATTGCTAGAGTTCTGGAGATTTTATCTTTTGAAAATCTAAAAAAAATGATGAGATCCTATTTGACATAATACCTAGAGTCTTATAAGATATAACTATTAAAACTGTGGGCACTTGCTTTGTTCAAGCCATTGTTAATTCTTGTAGTTTTGGTTGAGAGAATTATCATGCTCTAAAGATCAAGATCTTTTTGTTTTAAAAATATAAAAGATTCACTCTTCCGAAGTATCATTGCGTTAGAGGCACGGGACTATGCAAAAATGTGACTCGAAAAAAAAGAGAGTGAGACGAGAGGTAAAAATGGACAAGTGTCCGAAGTAGAATTAGGGGTACAAAGATACCCTCCTAAGTGGAAAAAATGGACATGTGTCCGACAGTAGAATTAGGGGTACTTGCTGCCACTTGAAAAATAAAAAAGAAGAGACTGAAAAAAAGAAAAAAAATGATAGCCCATGGTCCCTCTAATAAGCAATATGCCAGTAAGAGATGACAAACTTTTCAAAAAGGTCAAAGGTCTTGATCTAGGAGTATGACATTCCTCTCCCTTGCTCCGAGCATTGACATAGCAAAATGCAAAGTAAGTATGCTAAACTTTTGAAAGCTCTACTTATATATCTTTCGAGAAGAAGGCAAATGCTTCAGTTTTATTTTGGAAACTTACAAACAACTCCAAAACAAAGGTAAGACAGAAGAGCTTGAGACATAGTGCTTGACTTGATCGTTCTGTTTTTCAATCACTTAAGACCTTAAAAACCCTGTAGTAAGAGGCATAAAAGTAACCCCTGTTTTCTTGCTGATTTTAGCTTTGCTCAGGGACGAGCAAAGGTTAAGCTTGGGGGAGCTTGTTGACGGTCCTTAATGCTCACATTTAACCATCAACTAATCATGAAAAAGGATCCAAATGCAACCAACACCTAGCCTTAGGGTTTTATCTGACAGAATTCCATGAGTTTTAGTGTTTGTCTATTTCTGCAGGGGGTTATCAGGAAATATGGAAAAGAGGCCCACATGTCGGGTTAATTACGGGATATTAACTTAACGCGCAATTATCTGCCATCTAGAAAAGTCCAGAAGCCACGGGAGCGAACGGGAGACGTAACGGAGCCGGGCACTGGGCGCCCGCCCTCCCTTACTGGGCGCCCGCCCTCCCCCCTGGACCAATCAGGGTGAAGTTCGGGGATCATGCTCCACCGACCTAATACTTCAAGGAAAACCACACGATCAATGTCGGTTTGATCCGACGGCCCAGATTCACTTGAAGGGACTATAAAACCTGACCCCCTTGGCCCCTGGAGATCATACCTCTTCTACAGAATCAAAGCTAGGGTTTCAATTCTTCATCCAAGTAGAGAGGATCACTCTAGTTCTTCTAGTTCTACCTCTAGTTCATCTAGTTCTAGTTCTAGTTCCTCTAGTTCTAGTTCTAGTTAGTTCTAGTTGTAATCTAGAAAATAGGGAGAGAGAAGAGGAGAGCGGAGGAGGAGGAGCCGGATCTGTCGGATCTTCCTCAACATTGTACTTTTGCAGCAACTGGTTCGTTCTTCATCGTTCTCCAGGTTCTTCAATTCATAATCCTGAGTTCTTTAATTACTTTTATTTACATTCAAGTTATTTATTGGATTCCCGCTTGCATCAAGTGCTCTAGTCTTTATAACGCTAGAGTAGTAATTAATAGATTAGACGTGGTGTTTAGTCTTGCAATTACCTGGAACTGCACCCAATCCTGCGGATTGTTGTGGTAGCCTTAGGGTAGTGATAGCCCTAACAGTCGACGTATTCCACCTCGTTCGGATCGGTGTTTGTAGGACCGTAGTCAGACCTTCCTAGCCCCCCTTCTCATCTCTTTCTGTCATTAGTGCTCTGATGTCCCGATATAGATAATCTTGAAGTAATTCTTGATTCTTAGATCAACTAGAGAACTCTCAGGAAACTTCCTCTCTTCCCACAAAAAATAATTATATAGTTATCCTTGGGCGATCAAGGATCTTAATTAGTACACTCACGTTCTCTGTGGAAAATCGATACTCTGGAATACTCCCGGGTGAAAGCTACATCGGTATCCGTGCGCTTGCGGATTTTTCTGTTTGCGTTTAAAATACCCAACAACTATATAGTTGAAGACTCTAAGCAGGTCAGGACAAGAAGAAGACGACGCAACCGCAAGCAGAAGAGGCAAATCATCAAGGACGGATGGGCAGACTACGAAGGAGAAGTAGTACGGTCTGAAGACATACAGCTTGAACAAGATTGTCCTGAGGAGACCGTAGCACCGAGTCAGGTGTGGAGAGAGAAGATAACTATACACGAAGAAGAGGCGCCGCCGGAAGCACCGACTACGCGATCCAACGAATCCCAGGACGACTGAGAAAATGGAGAATCCCGTTCGGAGGACTTAAAAACACCGAACGCCTTGCCAAGAGGTAAACTTGGTAGTTATCCTTTTTCCTTTCAATTATTTAAAATAGTTTACTTAGTTAATCAGGTTCATACTATCCTAAAATAAAAGAAAAATGTTAAAAAATAGTAAGCCCCATGTGAGTATACGAGTGGCATAAAACCCATAAGTACATTCACTGTTGTGGCATAGAAATAAAATAAATATTTTTTCTGCTCTATAAAAAGATAATATAAAAATAGAGAGTAACACTTATTGAGGAGGCTCAACATGACAAAGGCTAGATAGTTATGCTAACACTTAATCAGTTCCACAAAGCTTTGTTGTCTATTTGAGCTCCACAGAATTCAAGGATCAAAGAAAACTAGCAGACGGAGGACATTCTAATCGCTGTCAGGGTGCTACCGACTTTCAAATACACCTCTGCCACCTGCTAGCTACATCAGAAGAAATTACGTCAAAATTCAGCTTGGGGGAGAGCACCCCCATTTATCCCGCTAAGTATTTCTATCTACATTTATACTTATACTATATTAAAATATAAATATACATAACCAGGAAAAACCAAATAAAGATTTTGTGCTTATATATATATCTTTTGCTTAGTATGCTTAGTATAAATAAATAAAGTGGCTATGCTAAACTGAATCTTTATAAAACTCTAGCATGGATATGATGAATAGTTGCTCTGCCTAATTTTCAAATTTGAGTTCTCACTAGTTTAGACATAACTGTTATAATTCAAAGCTTGCTCTAAACCTGAATTCGTGGGAAGAGCACTTGATCTGAAGTCTAAGTTGTTATCGGATATGATATGGGAAGGTTGAGCTGCTGTTTATCTATTCCTAAAGATGCTAGAATTCTGGAGAATTTTATCTTTGAAAATCTTTAAAATATCACATGATGAGTTCCTGTATGATGAGAGTTTAAATTCTTACCACAACTATATATACATGCTTGCTAGACTTTGAGCCACACATTTACTTTTTACTGCTTATGAGCATTGAGTGTAGTCAAGCTGTGTAGACCCTTAGGAGCTTGTCATGTGGTTAAAATCAAGATTCACTTGCACGTTCACTCACACATGCTACTTCTACTCCGGAAGTACGCATCCACATATATCCACCCATTTCCATCTCTAGAACCACTCAAAAATATTCTACTCCTAATCCGGGAGAGAATAGCCAACAACATTCTTCTATTTCTGTTTTTCCCCTGTGAAATAAATGCTCAAGTTATCTTGGTTACTACCACTTGCTATATTATTTCAGGAGATGAGTACTCTAAAAAAAAGAGAAAAAAAGAGAGATACGAGAAAATAAAAAGGGGCAAGTGCCCGGAACCTCGAAAGAAAAGAAAAAGTGAGACGAGAGGTAAAAATGGAAAGTGTCCGACAGTAGAATTAGGGGTACAAGATACCCACCTGAGAGGAAAGAAAAAGAAAATATAGAGCATCTCATTCTCCCCAAAAGTTTCAAAGAGCAAGAAAGGTATGTATTCCGTCAAAAGAGCAAAAGTAGAATTAGACTTTTACCATTGTTATCACCATCATCACCATACACCATTCATTCGCCACACATGCACATCTTGATTTGACTTATTGACTTGTTTCTTTGGATCCATGGTTTGACTATACAATAAATGTCTTGTAAGTATGTATACTTTATCTCCCACCTATGAGCTCCAGATATTAAAGCCTTATTAGAGTAGGGTGAGAGAGAAGGCAATGTCACTATGCCTTATAGCACAAATACTACATATTTTGAGAGAAGACATATACTATCACTGCCTTGGTAAGGATCCAGAAATACCACAAAAGAGAGATCTGAGAGAGTCATACAAGGAATATCTGAGTTTTATTTGAAAATCTGCAAAAACTCCAGAGCTATAGCAGATCAAGAATAAGAGACATGGTACTTGACTAGACTGTTCTATCTTTTAACTACTCAAGGCAGAAGTGACGGTTACAAGTCCCATGGTGAAAGGTAAAATAAGTAAGTTTTAAGTCTTGACAGTTTACTCTAACTCAGAGATAAGATCTCATTTAAAAGCATGTGTACCGTCAACTTTTAAAGGCATTACAGCAACTTCTGATCCATCACTGAGATTATCATTGCTCAGGGACGAGCAAGAGGTAAGCTTGGGGGAGTTTGTTGACGGTCCTTATGTATCAAATTTAATTAACAAATAAACAAAGAAAAGGATCCAAATGCAACCAACACCCAGACTTAGGGTTTTATCTGACAGAATTCCACGAGTTTTGGTGTTTGTCTATTTCTGCAGGGGGTTATCAGGAAATATGGAAGAAAGGCCCACATGTCGGGTTTACATAGAGATATAAATGTACCGCGCAATTATCCTACATCTAGAAGAGTCTAGAAGCCACGGGAACGAACGGGAGACCGGACAGGCTCGGGGGTAGGGCGCCCGCCCTCCCCCCTTGGGCGCCCGCCCTGGCCTCGGGGCCAATCAGAGCCAACTTCGCGGATCATGCTCCACCGACCTAAAGGATCAAGGAGAACCGTTCAATCAATGTCGGTTTGATCCGATGGCCCATATTCACTTGGAAGGACTATATAAGTGGACCCCCTGGCCCCTGGAGGAGAGGACCTCAGACCCCTAATTCATTATTCATCTTGGGAGAAGAAGCCTCTGATCAAGCCTTAGAGCCACCACATCAATTAGATCTCTAGTTTAGCATAGCTACATAGGATTAGAACTAGAAGGAGTCAATCTTCGATTGGTTTCTAGATCTGTCAAGAGGATTCTTGGTAATTCTGTATTATTCTTCAATTGTTCATCTTTGTTCTTCAATATTATGAATATGACTTTGTTCTACTTCACTATATTGATCATGACTTTGCTCTACTTGTTTATATTTGCAATTATATTGTTCTTAGTTTATCATAGTTATATGCCTGGCTTAGTTAGATTGGAATTATATACATGTTTAGGATCGTATAGCGTTTATCCATGTGTACAGTGGGTAAATGGTAAGTATTGTGTAGGCGTGGTGCCTATACCGTATTTATCTGCGATTGTATCCTATATGCCAGATCGCGGGGTAGTTCGTGGTAGTGACAGCTCCATTCATTCTTATATAGTCCTCCTCTCGTGTATAGGGCTAGCAGAGCAACATTATTACAGGAGAGTGATTGCGATGTTTCTCATATTCCTTGATAATATCACTATGCATGGGCGTAGTCCTGTCTCGCAATGATTGCCAAGTATAATTGCACTAACTATGATATGCTAGACTGTATAGTTGAGAATAACTTAGAAAATATTCTTGTAGTTCGTCCTAATTCCATGCTAATGACTTGCTAGAATATCTATTGAGGTGCTTATCATATTTATATGTGGCTAAGTTATGCTGATCAGATTAATTATCTTTGTCACCATTCATACTTTATATATCTTACGTGACATTTATCCCTGTATGAAAGAGATAGATAAATGCTCTCAATTATACATGCAATGATAGATACTCAATCTTATATTCCATTCCATAATCAACATTGATGTTTAGCAATCCCTTCCCAGTGGTAAAAATATAAATAATGATACCTAGAATACTTCCCGGTTAAAATGCTACATCGGTATTAATCTGTGTGCTTGCAGATCTTATTTATTATTTATTTAGAAGAGCAATTGCATATTTCAATACCGCGTCTTTCATGTCATGCTGGGGATGACAACTTGGCTTAAGTGGCATGAGGGATAGGTTTGGCATTTTTGGCGCCGTTATCAGAATTAGAAAACTAAGTCTACTTTTGGTAGTGACGTTAAGAATGCCCAACAAGCATTTTTGGAGCCGTTGCCGGGGAAGGTTGATTACTAATCAGGAATGAATATGGAATTTTGAGTCATCATTCGCATCACTAATATGATTGAGATTATCAATTCTCTCATACAGTTTTACCCCGATATTTTTCTATTTTATTTTATGCAGGGTACTGTATGAATAGAAGACATCTTCTAGGAAATTTTGTTGACAATCCTGAAGCATTATTCAGAAAAACAAGAGCCAAGCTCAAGAAGAGATCATCAACACTTCAGCACGAAGCTTCATCCAATCAAGAAGATCGCTGAAGTTTCATCTAGAACTTGTCTTCAGAATTCGAAGTTATGGCGAACAAAGCGATCCACGAGTTCTCAGCTCCCACTACGAACAACATCCGCACTGGACCTGCTGCAGAGATCGATGGCAACTTTGAGCTCAAGCCTGGACTTATCAACATTGTGCAATCCAACTAGTTCTGTGGGAAGGCACACGAAGATGCTAGTGCTCATCTCCATCACTTCCTGGAGATTTGCAACACATTTACCATATCAGGAGTCGCTAGAGAAAGGCCCACACGTCGGGTTTACATAGAGATATTAGCGTGCCGCGTAATTTTCTACCATCTTGAAGACTCCAGAAGCCACGGGAAGGAAGCGGAGGCCGAACGGGACCAGGCACTGGGTGCCCGCCTAGTTGACCTGGGCGCCCGCCCTCACATAGAGTCTAATCAGGACTCTCTTTCGGGATCAATCTCCGCCGACCTAAAGGATCAAGGATAGTCGTTCAATCAATGTCGGTTTGATCCAACGGCCCATATTCACTTGAAGGGACTATAAAACCAGACCCCCTGGCCCCTGGAGATCATACCTCTTCTACAGAATCAAAGCTAGGGTTTCCATTCTTCATCCAAGTAGAGAGGATCCACCTTGGGGCAGCCGCCGCCGCCACGGGACCACGGCGACGGCGGCCGGGGAGGGCCGGAGAGGAAGGGGGGGTGGGTGGCGGCGCCGTCGCCCCCCGAGTCGCTCGTTGGGAGGGCGCTCGGGGGTTCCTAGTATCTTGGTTATGATGTAGGAAGCAGACAACAAAGAAGTAGCAGAGGAGAATACGGAGCTGCTGGCGGCTCAAGCAGCCATGGCGAGTTGCCGGCAGCATGGGGCGGGGCCACGACGAGCCTGCGCACATGCACTCTCCTGGCTTGGCTGGCAGGCAGCTGCAGTGTAGCAACACCGGCAGCCTTGGAGCTCACCTCCCTGTCCAAGTCGGGTGGCCATTCTGGAGGGAAGGAAAAGCAACGTAATGGCAGATGGAGAGAGCGACGGCGTGTGGGACGAGCTCAAGGGAGTGGAGAGGCGAAGGAGGAGAGTCAGGCGTCCACTCTGGGGAGTGTAGGGGTGGCACAGAAGGTTGGCAATGGTGGGGGTGCGCTCTGTGCATGGTGGACACGTCCAGAGCAGGTGTCACTCGTTGAAGCGTTTCCTCGAGCACGTGGCGTGCAGCGAAGTGGCCGACGTGGGAGACAAATTTGGGCCATTTCCATGCCGAATTAGGAGATGGGCCAAATATGAAGTTTGTCAAGCTCGGCCTGATCTACATTTGTTATTTAAGGGCCACAGCCATTAGGTTTGTAGATCAGTAGATAATTTGATGCCAACCCTTGAGTGCCAATGAATTGATAATGATTAGCAAAACTCAAAATTGATGACCAAAACGAAGTCAAAATGGTGTCATCCTTTGGCATGCTCTTGTCCACAATATGCACTCCAACTTTTATTTTGGGACCCAAGCAAGTTGTTTAGTAAAATTTGGAGAACGCGGAATGCCAACGTGATGAACTGCAAACCTAGACTTAGAAACTCTAAGTGCTGGAAATTATAGCAGATTCAATCTAGTGACTATTCTTTGACATGTTTGAAGATGATTCAGACTTAGTAACTTTAACAAAGATTGTAGCATGCAAAATATAATACAACGTTTACAAAAGGACCTTGTACTGGTTCAGTCTTATTTGGAAGATACAAGGCTCCCAACTAGGGTACCCGAAACTGAGCACCTCAGGACTTAGCCAAAATTCTGGAGTTCCAAAACAGCACTGCATTGAATCTTGTAAACTTAATTTGACTAGGTTAGAGACAAAAATAGCTCTTGATCATTAAACAAAGTTTGTTCTACAGAATCTAAACTACAACTTTCATTTAAGGTTAAACCTAAGAACTAGTACAGAAGTCAAACTTTCACTTTGGTCAAAGCAGCAACCTGATAAAGCTTGAATTAAGGTTTTAGGCCAATTGAAGCATTTTCTAGGCACAAGCTCAACATGTACCCTTCATGACTTTTGTTGTAGAGTTCATCTAGAGTCATTTGGGCAAGGTTGCAAGGATTGGTTGATGACTATGGTTTTATTCACTTAATGAGGTCATTCCAACAAGCATGTAACTTATCATTTTGTGTGACCTTTTGATTCCAAACTTCTTGAAACTTTTTGAGTGCTCACTATAGGCAGTGATGGATGTGGAACACATGAGAGAGGTTCTATTAATAATGTCACCCAACATGCACTTTGAAAAAGGCCTATATGTAAGCAAGGGTGCATTCTCCAAGTTTAAGTGTTTAACTTGATGCTCACTTTCTTGGATTGACTTTATCATGATCATCACCACATATCATGACATGTTTGAGCTCAAAACCTAGGATCTAACTAGTGGCAAACTCCTGGGTGTTACAACCCTCCCCCCTTAAAAGAATCTCGTCCCGAGATTCAGGACAAAAGACTTCCAAGGGTAGAGAAGCATGTTATTTACTTCCAACATTGGCGATAGCAGTCAATTACTTATCTCCAAGATTCAGAGAGGCTAATTTGGTCAGCACACTTCCTGATACTTGTTCTTCATAGTGAATTTTTGTCTAAAGGAATTCTCTTCATTGACTTCCACTATGTATGGTTACTTTGGGAGGAATTCAAGACAACACTATCGTATGTACTTCATTCCTAAAGTATGATGGAATATTCAGAGCATAATAAACTACTCATTGCAATGTTTCCATATTTGTTCACAAGGCTCGAAAAGTAGTGCTCTACCAAAATGGCTCGAGTACAACCTTCCGTAGGGGATGAGATCATGAACTAGATAAAACATCCTTTGAGGTTATGAGAAACCAACTAACCAACAAACAATGTCTAATCCAGCCATAAAGTCTAATCACTTAGATGCCAATTGATGGAAAGCTACATAAGGTTCCATGTGTGCAGTTCTCTTTCTCTGATAACAGCACTGTATTATCTGAGTCTATCAAGTCAATGGTCACCATTCAAGGAATTTCATGACTCCAAGTGTTAACAATTACCTAGGTCGTATCAAATACAACCTCTTGGGTAAAAGGACATAGAAGATACCCAAGGCATGTTAGCATTGGATAAGCATGGCTAAAGACGGATGATAAGCATTGGATTAGCATTGCAAGTATTCACCGAATTAGGGAAACAAGCTACTACCAAGCAAGTCAACTATGAAATTTCCATCACTAAGTAGTTGCTTAGTAAGCTCGGTCGGTTTGCATAGTAGCAAAATAGCTTGGTGAAACTACTTTTGACATTGTGGCTTCCTTTCTAGGATCAAACAACAGCTCTAAGATAATAAATCTAAGATTTGTTGTTTAACACCTTTCCAATTATTTTTTTGACTTGTAGAGCGCTTAGATTGCCCAACTATTTGTTGATATGATAGGGTAACAGCTAGGTACCAAAGGTTGAAAGGAGTCTTTTATAGGTCATCCTAAGGCTCATCTTGGTTCAGTTCACACCACCAAACTAGCTTCATTATGCATGAATTGTAAGTGTGTATATGGATCCAAGAGTCTTATGATCATTAACCAAAATTTAGCTCAAGCAAACATCATATGGCTAACCAAACAAAACAAAACCTTTGATAGCACCACACATATAATGATGCTAACCGAGACTAGGGATGTGCTTTTCTCTAGCTTGTGACTTAGATATAGCATTTGGTACCATCTATGTGATTGTCCAAGATTGAATTGACTTGACAACTCAAGGCCTAGAAAAGGAAATAGTATTTGCATCGTTGAGCAACTTATTGTTTTCTTCACATGAAACTATTTTATGAGACGTAGCCTTTAGGGATTTCATGGAGTCGTTTTCAAGATAGTGATTAACCTTCTAACTGATAACTAATCAGTTGTCTCTCTTAACGCTAAAAAGTTACAAAACTTTTCTTCTTCGGTGGCAACAATTGTAGTTGATACATTTGTAGGCAGTCAAGTTCAAAGTCAGCCAAAAAGAGATCACAATAGAGATGGTTGATTAGGACTGGGTGATTTCTATGATCAAGATTTGGATCAATTCTTGTCTAATTGGTAACTTGTCCAACTTTTAAGTGTTGTGTGCCCTTTTGGATTCAATAGGGATGACACAAGTTACTCACCAAACAACTGATATTGTTACATGGGTAACAAATATACTCTCTTGTCTACCACCCCTTGCAGTCTGTTAAGGTTTATGTCAGTAACCTATTCTTCAAAGGTTATCTTCTTAGCAACTTCAGAAGGAATTCCTATTAGATAAGTCTGATATAGATCCTTTGATTGAAGATAAGGAAAGATAACCAAGGACAAGCTCATGAGAAGATAACACAGTGGTGTAGTTTTATAATAGATCATAACTAGCAACCACGGTACCAGTGCGTGCCGAGCAGCACGACCTTGTGTCTGCAGCCACAGGATGCTCTCGGTTTCGTCACGGCACCATTAGTCATCAATCACGACGCTATTACAGATCTTACAACCAACACGAAATCTCACATGACATAGGTAAGTCCTGCATGTACGAGGATCATGTGCAAGACATAATTAAGCAAGCAAAGATGACAACAAGATTTGGAGGTAACAACTAGAAGGTTAAAGGACGAGAACAAGACACAAGACATAAAGGGATATGCCCTATGCCCATCAAGGCCATTACTCAACAATTAATTTATGAGAGGCGGTCATGTTGGGTAGGAACATGAGATCAAAGTTGATAAGCATCCCAAGACTTGGGGAGGTTGGAGATGAATTAAGTAAACTCCAAAGGTAAAACCATTACACCGATGAGGGATTGAGTTGATAAGGAGCTACATGATTTTAAGCAAAAAGATTCCAAGATTGGGTAGCGAGAGATTGCATTACACAAGCTAAGCTTTGGGAGAGGCATCCGGGAGGTCCAACATGGATTTGGTATGCTCTTCGTAACTAGCAAAGAACAACTATAGTCAAAAGCTTTCTGTAGCGAGAACTTATTCTAGCTAGTTGGCTAGGCAAGGATATTTGCAAACGGGTGTAGGGCAACCATGGTATATGCAAGTATTTAAGGGTCTGGACATTGGTTTACGTACCAAGCATAGGCATGGATGCTCCAACATTCAAAAACTAGCAGTCAAGTCTATAAGCTCGGCTTCTAAGAAAGGAAGCTAACCTGATACAACCAGCACACAATCAACCTAACTTGAGTGCCATTCTAAGATAAAGCTATTTAACACTCGTGCTTGTCGAGGACAAAACAAGAAACAACCAAGGCACGATCTAGATAACAAACATCCACACAACCTAATAGTTTTAAGCAAGTACTTGAGAAAACTCAAACAATCACGCTTATACAACCATTACTAAGCACAAGGCTTACATATAACAAGCATCTATCTACATCAATACAACACATTTGTCCCACATACAAGGATTATGATACAAGATGTGCTACAAAGCTAGTGGACATGGCGCAGTCTTTTAGGGAGAAGATGATTTTGAGATAGGTAGTAAAAAGAGCTCCAAACGATTTTGGCATGGCTGCACTATCATGCAAATCGACATACCACAAGCAAGAGTTTAGCATTTAGGAAAACTCAGCGGGGAAAGGTTATCAACCTACAGAGCTAATTCAAAACTTAACAAGGTTGAAAAAGAATAGCAATAAGCTCTGCCTAAACTAGGACAGAGAACTTTGACATGAATTTTAGAAAATGGTAATTAAAGTTCCATTGATCGAACAAACATGATCATTAATCTTATGGAAAACTGATCAAGTTACCTATAATTTTCTTATCATCCCCTTATGATGCTTCTACAGCCAACAAGCACAACAATACAAAGAAGACATCTTTTCAGATTTTGACAGATTCTGTCATTCTACTTCACAAGCTCATAACATAAGATTTAAACCACCAAAAGTAGTGATATAAGACATTTTGGAAACCTTAACAAAAGTACTACACTTCTTCTATTAACTCCAAGACATGATTCTGTATGCACACTAGTCAAACAAACTAAACATTCAGATCTGGTCAAAACACGATCAGGATCTGACAACAAACTTCAAAAGTTCATAACTCCTAAACCATCAGGCCTACGGTCATGAAATGTTAGGATAAACTAGATATTGGGGTTGGCTACAACTTTGGTATTCACCATACTCACAGAAAACACCATTATTGTTATAAAAACACCACTAGAATACAAACTGCTCTAGCAGCCAAAATTCAACACACATATCAAGCAATGTTTTCCCTTGCTCTATTTAACATGAGAGCACACACATGTATGACTCCAGTAGCTACAAACATTATTACCTAGATAAACAATAATGTAGTTTGGTGACAATGAGGGATTAACAGAAGAATCACAATTGTTTAAGTGAGGTTAAAGCATTTGCAAACACTTTCATGAGCAACGTATTCACCACTTGGCTAAACAAGTGGACACCTACAAATTCAAGCATATAGCCTCAACTATTTCTATTATAGGTATGCCATATTTTACTTAGTTAATTACTATTAGAGGCATCACAGAAAACATCCACATACATGTTCACCGACAAGCTTTAGTTTTCCAAAGATTGTAGTCTCTACTACTACTAACTTAGCATTCCTATAGAAGCAAACATTCAAGGCTAGACACCTCACACACTATTTTCAAGCAAAACTATTCAAGTAGCATGGACTAAGACAAATTTTTGTATAGCTTCACACAAGGAAAGGAGTAACATCACATCACTCACAAGTTACTTATCATTAGAATAAGAATGAGAGAAGAATAATTATGCATAATGCAACAATCATAAGGATGCATGCTTCGTCTTATTCGTCCTCACAAAATTGCCAGCCTAAGGTGGCAATCCCGTTCTATGTCGGTGGCATAACACGTACTCTCTCGACATATAGCTAGTCGTCAACTACGTTCAATCTATGCATTCGTGGTTAGTGTACCTGCAGAAGAATTTCATTTCAGCCCAACCCAACAATAATACATGTGCAGAAATGAAAGTCTGATCTCTAGGTTGAAAGCTAAATACTCCAATATATATTCCCGAATATATATTCCAGCATACTACCCATGTGAAGCACGCCCATGTATACACAGAGACAGGTATACACGGTCATACCAACTAACCCACAATTAAGTGCCTTCATATAGACATGTGTGTAACATGTAAATATTCTAGTAACCACATCTAACTCTCCCCTAGACCGACGGTTGGACGGTCATGCTCTCACAACTCACATTCTTACCTTGGGCGTAGAGGTACATTGATCTATACATTACCACTCAAGCAAGTGGCATCCATACAATTTCACGCCGTATGGACGACGAAAGGAAAATATTGCTTACCATGTCGTAGAGGTATATGATCCATTCATTACCATTCAAGTGAATGGCATCCATACAATTGCACGCTGTATGGACGACGAAAGTAAAAGTTGCAATAAGGTAAACCCCCCATAGTTAGTATGAGTTTAGACAAAGCCACCTAGTAGTCCTTAATTAGGCATAATTGGAGGTTGTCGCTAGCATAGTTTTTTGTAAATTAGTTTTGACAAGTTTGGCCTGTAGCTAAAGTTTTAGTCAAAATAGGATTTTTAAAACCAAAACTTTGTTTTTAAAACAGTGTACCTGATAGTATTATACTTAATCTTGCTCCGATACCAGCTGTGACAGAACCGCCCAATTTATACAAGTTTAAGTACGACTGTCCCCGTTTAACACGTTTACACGCGCATACTCTCACTTATATAAACCCGGTAGTCTGCCGAGTGTCACGAAGGACATCGGTAAATCAACTTTACACCAAGATCGCATGATTAAGCAAATACACATCACATACACGGAGATTTGCAGCAGAAATGATATTACAAAAGAGTTCACAAATAATATTACAAGTTTGGATTTCCAAATTGGTTAGAAAACAACATAGCTTTCAAATGATTACAATAACATAAGTTCCAAATACATTGCTAGCATAAGTGACATCCTCCGACAAAAGCATGTAGATGAGAACACTATATAGAATCACCGAGCCCACCGGCTGTTAGCCACCATCTTTAGCAGACTGAAAACTTCACCTGCAACATGGTGGGATAAACCCTGAGTACTCGAATGTACTCAGCTAGACTTACCCGACAGGAGAGAAAGTAAAAGACTCTCAAGGATATGCAAGTCTTTTTGGTGGAGTTGGTTGGATAGCATAACTTTGCCAAAAAGAGCATTACTATCATGAGTCCTTACTTTCATCCTTTTAGTCAATATTTTAGCATCAAGTTCAATTAAGCTACCATAGCTAGATTTGCACCTATTCTATAGCAACCACTTGATTAATAAGCATCACATTAATAACTATATCAGGTTTATCATGTAGCCATCATCATCATCATAACCATTAAGTTTCATTTAGTTTATCTACGTTGCCGCTGCTCGAGGCAAGTTCTCACTATCCGGGATAGACGGTGATTCGAATCGATTCCTATCCAGCTGGAGGGGTATTCCTAGCACTCACCCAGGCGTACTTAGCTAGAGTAGCTTGGATCACCTTTAGCACAACTCCGGACCAATTCGCGGGTCCGTACGGCGCCGCACCCCCAGGGACCGCCAATCTGCCAGGGTCAGGACTCTAACCTGACTCCTCGGTCTTACGCCATTGACTCCCCGCACAACCTTGCTACCAACCGGGGTGCGCACTTTAACCAGATCGGGGTATCCGGCCGGAGATGCACTCGTAGGCTTCGCGGTCGGAACGACTTATCCGGCCAGCTAAGTGGTAGGCATGCGTTCAACATGACACGAGGACGTACAGCGTATCGGTCCTTAAACGACACAGACGGGGATAGATTCACACCCAAGACCTCCATGCCTTGTTGCTTCACTATCGTCATCCCGCCCGGTCTCAAATTCATTATTAGCACATGGTTATTTCCACGATAGCAAATATAGCCAACCGTGATCAGGTATCCACCTATCTCTCGCAAGTGACAGGAAATCACCTGGCTTCTACCGAGCTAAGCATAGCTAAGCATAGAACGTTTTCCTTATACTAGTAGGGGTTCAGGTAGTTTCATATAGTGGACAAGGTTGGAAATATGCACCAACGGTTTCATTCAACTCCTATCACCTAATGCATCATATAAAGTTATACTCTTGTGCTTTTACAAAAAGAGAGGGTAGGAGACTTAGAATGCTCCGGGGCTTGCCTGGAATCCGACGCAAGTCAGTTAAGTCAGCTTGCACCGTCTTGACGACATCTAAGGTGACAACACTTGTGTAGTCCTTCCATCATCCGGTTAGGTCCACCATAAAGTCCTTCATGCAGTTCATCTAGCTTACCTAAATGAGATGCAAGATGCAAGTGTATGAACACGTAGAAGTGCAATAGACAAAGCATCACACACAAAAAGCATGGCAAGAGCATGGTTACACTAAACATACTTAAGCACATCTCATTGCTCAACTTAATGATTACATTACCACATGCTAAGTCAACAAGGAATGCAACACTAAATATATTAGATATGGCATACATGTTTCACAAGGTCTCAGGTATATTAACTTAGCCATTACCAAAGACATGAGTCATACATAGCAATATACCAAGCAACAGCAATACAAGGAATCTGTCATTTTTAGGACTGTTAACAGCAGCTGAGAAAATAATTCATAACTGGAGTTACACAACTCCAAAAGACATAAAAGAAGACATTCTGGAAAGCTTAGGAAATTATCTACATTTTGTCTTTATACATCAAAGCATGATTCATAAGTTTGGCAGGTCGAAATATTAGAATTACAGAATCAGGTCCTAACAAGACAGAGAGCAACCATTTCTGAAGTCCAACTTTGAACAGACATAACTTACAAAACATAAGGCTAAATACTACCAAATTTTGACAGCAGCTAGATAGGTGAATTATCTACAACTTTGCTATAAGCAAGATTCCCAGAAAACATCATTTACATATTGTAATCCAAACAGTTCCACAAACTGTCCAGAAACCACAATTGCAAACAATTAATTATTAACTTATGTTTCAAACATGCATTTGAGCAAAACCATTGTTACCAACAGTTTGCATATATCTAAAGAACACCAGAAAACATAGTGGACATTACCAAATAAATTTATTTAATGCATTTCTTAATTTATTTGGATTATAAGGTGAATTAAAGAACATATACCAAACATGCACAGTAACTTCTACAACAATTACAGTAGATTCTACATACCATCCATAGTCTACTGTATAAATTTCACTGTATTTGGATAAACATATCAACATCTATGAAAAAGACAAATTGCTATTGCAATTAACCATGTGAGAGCAAGATAAATGCACAAATCATATTTTCTTCAAACACATGGCCATAACATACATAAACATGATACAACAATATCATAGGATTGTATTGGAACAACATTTTCCATTTTTCCATTTTTATTTATACTTATAAACCATTTATCAAGATCCATAAACATATCTCTGTCCAAAATATGGACAGAATCTATCATGTCCCATTAAACAGCCATAACTTGAGTTTCACATGTACATAAATTATGGTTATGTACTTTCTAGAAAGCTTACTAAATTGTGAACAACTTTGTTATAAACATCTAGAGCTGAATCTAGAACTAACAAGGTCTTACATAACAAAAAATGCATCCCTGTCTGGGTTTAGACAGAAACTGAAACAGTAATTTAAACTACTATAACTAAACATATGCTTGACCAAAATTTATTCTATTTAGCTTGATGGAAAGCTTATGAAAAGTACTACAACTCATATATTTTCATCCAGGCATGATTCACAAGTTAACTGAGCCAAACAATACAAACATGCAGATCTACTCAGAATATGAGCAAAGCAACACAGGGCATTTGTTATTTTTATAACTCTTAATCTGTCATTTCTAAATTCATGAAACTTTTACCAGATATCAAATATCGTATTAAAAGTTTGTCACAATATTTTCACATTTATGTGAGCAATAATACAGTGGTTATGAAAAAGACAAATATAACAAGCAATTAAAACCGAACTGCACAAATCTATTTTTACCGCTAAAACTGCAAACTAAACCATGCCATATTATAGATCTACGGCATAGAGAATTTCACAAGGATTCCAAAAAGTCCACATTTGCTATTTTACGACTTTTCTACCAATTTCTATGCATTTGCAAAGTTTATCCATGAAATCTACAAAAACAACAGAAAAGGAAACTAGATCTTGCACCGGGAACCCTGGATTTCCCATGAATCACGCTATAACCCAGAAACACTATTCATATGAGTCTTGGCTTCGCATCTGGAACCCTAGGTTGTTTCTTATTCTAACCCGAGGTCCCTTTCTTCATCCTCTTTACCAAGCAGAGGAGAATATTTTTTTTTGGAGATCACGACTTCACGTGTTTTTCATTAAGAAGAAGAGCCGAAAGAAACGGCAGGTAACCGACACAAAGAGTTCGCAAGTAATCCAAGGATTACCATTGAAACCCAGAACTCAAACAAAAGCAAGAAACACGAGGGGGATCCTCCACCTAACAACCCCAACAGCTAAGCCAAAAAAAAGAAGGACAACTCAACACCTAGGAAGCCAGCAGTGTTCGTAGCTGCAGCAGATAAGGACAACTGACGGCCATGCATCCGTCCCCACCTCTTCAACCTCAACGGCCAACCCAGCCGGAGATGCGTCCTCAGTGGCAAAGCAAACAACCGACGGCCAAGCATCCGTCTCCACCTCAGCAACCTCGACGACCAACCCAGCCGGAGACGCGTCCTCAGTGGCAAAGCAACCATCCGACGGCCAAGCATCCGTCCCCACCTCAGTAACCTCAACGACCCACCGGCCGGAGATGCATCCTTGGTGGCAAAGCAACGCACCTCGGCGGCAAAGCATCCGCCGGAAACACCTCGGTGGCAAAGCATCCACCGGAAAGAGCACAACGGCAGCTACAACAAACACTAGCCAGCAAACCTGAGTGGAGAGCAGCATGAAGCACGAAAAGGCTCGGCACGACGCCCGAGGGACCGCGCGGGCAGCAGGCCATGCGTAGAAAGAACTTTAGCGGCAACGCCTTCAAGAAGGGAAGCGACGCGGGGAGCGCCGCCGTTGCCGGCCCATACGGGCGAGGCTTTCACCTAGAAGTTCGACGCCGGTCGGAAGGGGGCGCAGCGACAGATGCCTCCAAGAAGGGAAACGGCGCTAGAAGCGTCGTCATCGTCGGCCGAAGGCCAGGCTTTCGCCAAGCGCCCACTTCCGAATGCAGAGAGCCCGCCCTCCCCGAGCCAACAACGCAGGATGGGAACGGGCAAGGCAACGCCACCCACACCACCATGGCATCGATGACGCATCGCCAACATGGCTACCCACACCACCGCGGTGCGGGCAGCACACGTTGCGGCCTCTGTTCTGCTCCGGCCGGTGCTTGTTCTCTCTGGGCCGCACGGCCTTCACCTTCCGCAGCGGGAAGGTCACCTTGTACGGCACGCGCAGCCCGGCGCTCACGCCGCGCGGGGTGGGCACCGCCAGCGACCGGTCGCTGCGGCCCAGGAATCCACGCTGCGTTCGCCCGGCGCTCAAATGAACCTGCTGCCGGCGCCCGCACAGGCCGCCGGCTCTCTCGCACTGCCCGCACTCCCCGTCTGTCTCCGGCGTCCACCTCAGCTCGAACCCCATGTAGAGAGCCGGCACGACGGCGTCCAGTGGACTGCTGCTGCTGCTGGCGGTGCCCCTGGCCGGCGCCGAGCAGGGACCTCTGTAGCACGGGCATGCCGACGACGCTCTGGCACAGCCCACCCAGGCCGCCGTGGCCGGCCTGGAGGAGGAGCACCGCCGAGCATCGGCGAAGGGGGGGGGCGGGCCACCGCGGCCGGCCCGGGGGAGGAGCACCGCCGAAGGGGGGGCGGGTTGGCGAGGCCACGGATCGACTTCTTGGCCCCCGGCCACTGGGACGAAGCCTGAGAGCGCTCCGGCACGCGGCCACTCCATCCGCGGCCACCTCGGCACACCAAAGGGCTGGGGAGCGCCGCAGGGGGGGAGATCCGGGCCGCCGCCCACCGGATCTGGCCGGCCGCCGCCTGCCGCCGCCGGTCACTGCCGGACACGACGGGGGAGAGGAGGAGGGGGGAGGAGAGCAGGGGTTGAAGGAGACGCGCACGGGGCCACCTTGGGGCAGCCGCCGCCGCCGCCACGGGACCACGGCGACGGCGGCCGAGGAGGGCCGGAGAGGAAGGGGGGGTGGGTGGCGGCGCCGTCACCCCCCGAGTCGCTCGTTGGGAGGGCGCTCGGGGGTTCCTGGTATCTTGGTTATGATGTAGGAAGCAGACAACAAAGAAGTAGCAGAGGAGAATACGGAGCTACTGGCGGCTCAAGCGGCCATGGCGAGTTGCCGGCAGCATGGGGCGGGGCCACGACGAGCCTACGCACATGCACTCTCCTAGCTTGGCTGGCAGGCAGCTGCAGTGTAGCAACACTGGCAGCCTTGGAGCTCACCTCCCTGTCCAAGTCGGGTGGCCATTCTGGAGGGAAGGAAAAGCAACGTAATGGCAGATGGAGAGAGCGACGGCGTGTGGGACGAGCTCAAGGGAGTGGAGAGGCGAAGGAGGAGAGTCAGGCGTCCACTCTGGGGAGTGCAGGGGTGGCACAGAAGGTTGGCAATGGTGGGGGCGCGCTCTGTGCATGGTGGACACGTCCAGAGCAGGTGTCACTCGTTGAAGCGTTTCCTCGAGCACGTGGCGTGCAGCGAAGTGGCCGGCGTGGGAGGCGAATTTGGGCCCTTTCCATGCCGAATTAGGAGATGGGCCAAATATGAAGTGTGTCAAGCTCGGCCTGATCTACATTTTTTATTTAAGTGCCACAGCCATTAGGGTTGTAGATCAGTAGATAATTTGATGCCAACCCTTGAGTGCCAATGAATTGATAATGATTAGCAAAACTCAAAATTTATGACCAAAACGAAGTCAAAATGGTGTCATCCTTTGGCATGCTCTTGTCCACAATATGCACTCCAACTTTTATTTTGGGACCCAAGCAAGTTGTTTAGTAAAATTTGGAGAACGCGGAATGCCAACGTGATGAACTGCAAACCTAGACTTAGAAACTCTAAGTGCTGGAAATTATAGCAGATTCAATCTTGTGACTATTATTTGACATGCTTAGAAGATGATTCAGACTTAGTAACTTTAACAAAGATTGTAGCATGCAAAATATACTACAACGTTTACAAAAGGACCTTGTACTGGATAACCTCCGGGGTGAAGTGCTCACCGATATATGAGTCAGATGCACTCTTTCTCCTAGTAGTGGTAAAAAAAATAAATACGATACTCTGGATAACCTCCGGGGTGAAGTGCTCACCGATATCCGTGCGCTTGCGGATCAATTCCTTATTGCGTTCCCAAATATCAACAAGCATTTCTGGCGCCGTTGCCGGGAAGAAAGACGGTTTGCTGAGATAACCTTGAGTCTTACTACTAGCTTGTATCTATACTTTTATCTTTTCTTATCTTTTATATTCTGTATTTATTTTCTTTACTCTTACCTTATGGAAAACCAAAATTCTAAATCGATCCATGAATCTGCAATCCCTTCAGTAACTGACCTTTTACCATGGGAATCATCACAGCCTATCCAAACATCCCAGTATAAGTTAAGTTCTAGGTTGATTGCCATGATTCAAAACCTATCTTTTTCGAGAAAGGAAGACGAAAACCCTTACCTTCATATTAGAGATTTTGAGCAAACATGTGATTGTCTTCGCATTGAAGGCATTTCTGATAAAACTTTACGTTGGAAGCTTTTTCCTTTTTCTTTAAGGGGAGAAGCTAGACAATGGTACAGTCAGAAGGTAAGTCAACAACGTGGTGAATGGGGAGTTTTGCGAGCCAACTTTTGTCTAGATTTCTATTCCCTCGACCGTATAGCCGACCTTAGACTCGAAGTCCTATCTTTTAAACAAAAAGTTAATGAAACTTTGGGAAAATCCTGGAAACGTTTTTCTGATCTTTTAGAATCTGGTCCAAACCTTAATCTTGAAGACCCTGTTCTTTTATTTCACTTTTTTCGAGGTCTTTAGAAAAATCACAAACAAATGCTACACACAATGTCTAGAGGTTCTTTCTTTCGCATCCCTACTGATGAAGCTAGAGTGATCCTAGATAGAATCCTAGAAGCTGAGATGGATAATACCCTTCATGATGAAACCTATGAAGTCGAAGTAGACACTCTGCCAAATTCTTCATCTACTTTAGCTATCCCAGGTTCTAAGCCACAAGAGGAAGAAATTCCACCACCGGACTTCATGCTGGATATAGAATCCGATCTTTTTGCCGATTTTGGAAACATTTCAAACTACCATTCTATTGACAAACCCCAAAACGGCCAGTTTAGCATTTATTTGCCAAGTGAATATCAATTGAGAGAGCTTATCTCAGTCATGAGTAGCGAGTGGTTGGAGGAATCAGAGCTTTCCTCTGATGTGATCCATTTGGACACACCCTCTATAACTATACGCTGTGCTTACAATTCTGATCGATTTAATGCTCTTTATAATCCTATTGTGGGGATCAACATCATGTCTGAATCTTTTGTACTTAAACTATTTAAAAATATTGTCTTAACCCCCACAACAAAGGTCATAAAGGAATCTTTGGGATGATTAGTCCCCAGTCTTGGAATTATTAATGTCCTACCTCTTACGGTAGAAGGCTCCATGGTTCATTTGAACTTCTATATCTTTAATACATGGGACTTCGACCTGTTGATAGGACAACCTTTTAGAAGACTCCTTTATGAAGGTCATACTGGAAAGCTACACATTTCTTTTGGAAAAGCTTTTAAATTCCCAATAACAATTTCACACTCCTTAAATAATAAGGCCGAGTCATATCTTCTGCCCGATCCTATGGAGGAGGTAAAGGCTGCATCTCTTGAACTTTTAGAAGAATCAGACTTAGAAGATGAAACTCCTTTCTTCATAGAAGAGGAAGCCAAACCTTCTGAACCTGAACTCTTAGATGAGTTTGCAGAAACACCTAGACCCCCCATAGAGCTTAAAACTTTACCACCCGGTCTTATCTATGCTTTCCTGAACAATAATCCAGAGTTTCCTGTGATCATTAGTGATAAACTCACTCAGGAGGAAACTCTGCGATTAATGACCATTCTTGAGAAACATCACTCAGTTTTCAGCTACTGACTCCAAGATCTTACAGGAATCAGTCCTATGATTTGTACCCATCGTATTCCAACAGATCCTTCCGTTTCACCTTCTCGAGAACCCCAACGTAGACTTAACAACACTATGAGAGAGGTAGTTAAAAAGGAAGTTATAAAGTTGTTGCATGCAAGGATTATATATCCTGTGCCACACAGTGAGTGGGTAAGCCCAGTTCAAGTTGTGCCTAAAAAGGGAGGCATGATTGTTATTATGAATGAAAAGAACGAGCTAATTCCGCAACGCACCATCACAGGATGGCGGATGTGCATAAACTATAGAAAACTAAATAAAGCCACGAGAAAGGATCACTTTCCTTTACCTTTCATAGATGAGATGCTAGAGCGATTAGCGAACCGTTCATTCTTCTGTTTCTTAGATGGATATTCAGGGTATCACCAAATCCCGATCCATCCTGATGATCAAAGCAAAATCACTTTTACATGCCCATATGGAACTTATGCTTACCAAAGAATGTCTTTTGGGTTATGTAATGCACCAGCTGCTTTTCAAAGATGCATGATGTCTATATTTTCTGATATGATTGAAGAGATTATGGAAGTTTTCATGGATGATTTCTCTGTTTATGGAAAAACTTTTGATAGTTGTCTTGAAAACTTAGACAAGGTTTTGCAAATATGTGAAGAAAAGCACTTAGTCCTTAATTGGGAAAAATGTCATTTCATGGTTAGGGAAGGAATAGTGCTGGGACACCTACTGTCTGAAAGAGGTATTGAGGTAGAAAAAGCTAAAATTGAAGTAATTGAACAACTACCTCCACCTGTGAACATAAAAGGAATTCGAAGCTTTCTTGGCCATGCTGGTTTTTATCGTAGATTCATAAAAGATTTTTCATTTATTGCTAGACCACTTACTCTTTTGCTAGCCAAGGATGCTCCTTTCGAATTTGATGATGCATGTCTAACATCTTTTAATTTATTAAAGAAAGCACTCATCTCTGCACCAATCATTCAACCCCCTGATTGGTCGTTGCCTTTTGAAATTATGTGTGATGCTAGTGATTGTGCTGTGGGGGCAGTATTGGGACAAACTAAAGATAAGAAGCATCATGCAATTGCTTATGCCAGTAAAACTTTGCCAGGAGCTCAACTTAATTATGCAACCACTGAAAAAGAGCTTGTAGCTGTTGTCTTTGCCATTGATAAATTTAGATCTTATTTAGTTGGAGCTAAAATAATTGTTTACACTGATCATGCTGCACTAAAATATTTGCTCACTAAAAAAGATGCTAAACCTCGCCTGATTAGATGGATCTTATTACTCCAAGAATTTGACTTAGAAATAAAAGATAAAAAGGGAGTAGAAAATTCTGTTGCTGATCACTTGTCTAGAATGTATTTTAAGAGTCCACAGGAAACCCCCATCAATGATTCACTCTGGGACGACATGCTCTACGGGATTAACAGGTCTGACCCCTGGTATGCAGATATTGTTAATTTTATGGTTTCAGGGTATGTACCACCAGGAGCAAACAAGAAGAAGCTTATTCAAGAAAGTCGTTCACATATATGGGATGAGCCATACCTCTTCCGAGTATGCTCTGATGGCTTACTCAGGAGATGTGTGACCACTGAGGAAGGATGGAACAAATGTCATTCATCACCATATGGAGGTCATTATGGAGCATTCCGTACAGATTCAAAGATCTGGCAGTGTGGATTCTACTGGCCTACAATGTATGAAGACACGAAGCAATATATTAGAAGATGTGGGCCATGTCAAAGGCACGGAAACACAAATACAAGGGATGCAATGCCACTCACCAACAACCTTCAGAATGAGCTTTTTGATGTCTGGGGAATAGACTATATGGGTCCATTTCCTCCATCAAAGAAGTGTGAGTACATCTTGGTGGCAGTAGACTACGTCTCCAAGTGGGTAGAGGCATTACCTTGTAAGCATGCCGACAACATCAGTTCAAAGAGGATGTTTGAAGAAATTATATTACCAAGATTTGGAGTCCCCAGAGTAGTGATAAGTGATGGAGGAGCACACTTCATCGATAAACGCTTCAAGCAATATCTATCAAAACATGGAATCTGTCACAATGTCGCTACCCCCTATCATCCTCAGACAAGTGGCCAAGCAGAGACTTCCAACAAGCAAATCAAGAATATTCTTCAGAAGACAGTAAATGAAATGGGAACGACGTGGAAAGACAAGTTACCCGATGCACTCTGGGCATACCGGATAGCATACAAGACCCCAATTGGAATGTCTCCATACCAATTGGTGTACGGGAAGACTTGCCACCTACCTGTTGAACTAGAGTTCAAAGCACACTGGGCCATAAAGAGATGGAATATGGACCTAGATGTTGCTGGAGATTATAGAAGAATGCAACTATCAGAATTGGAAGAATGGCGAGAGAAAGCATATCACAATTCGAAGATCTACAAAGAAAGAGTCAAAATGTGGCATGACAAGAGAATCAAGAAGGAGTTCACACCCGGAGATAAGGTATTACTTTTTAATTCTAGGGTGAAGCTTTTCGAGCATGGAAAACTCCGGAGCAAATGGGAAGGACCATTCAAGGTAATTAATTCATCATCCCACGGAGCTATCACACTTCAAAATGACGAAGGTACGTTATTCAAAGTAAATGGTCAACGTCTTAAATTATTTTTAGAGCCCAATAAAGAATTAGAAGAAATAGACGTAGTCCATTTTTACCTTCCCATGGAGAATTAGAGCCCGACCTTTTTAATCTGATGTTTTTTGGTCATATATATATTTTCCTAAATAGTTTTGCATCTAGAAACGCGCTCGAGAAAGTGGGCCCATAGAGGGGCCAGAGAGAGGGTGGGCGCCCAGATCAGGTGGGCGGGCGCCCAGCTCCTGTTCCCCCTCGGTCCCAATTTTCTCTGTTATGGAAAATGCACTTATGGTAATCCGAATAATCCCTCAGATGGAAAGTTTCGCACGCACATCGACGGGAGCAACCCGAACAACCCCTAGAGGCACTTTTTGACCCCTATATAAACAAACCCCTGATATCAGTTTTCAAACACCAAACCACCAAGCCTTCTCTTCTTCTACAATTAGAGCTTGATTAGTTCCTTGCTGCTCCAATGGCCGAGAAGTTCCACGATGATTGGGAAGTCGTCCCCTTCAACCTCAACATGAAGCCTGTGGAAGACCCCGACGCCCGTGCTCTCGTCCCAGCCAACACAGAGCGACAGCTAGAAGCCATGCCATTACGGCAACACAGCTCCGCCCAATCCTATCATGCTCAACCAGTTCTCACCGCACCGCCACAACCCCTACTCCTCAAGGGACCATCATCCAAAACGAAGACCACCATCAAGGTGCCAACCGGCACGAGGATCCTTCCACCTAGACCCAATGAGAGGGTCGTTGGAGTCAAGACCAACCGGAGCAGCGAGATCAGCAACATACGCTACACTACGGAGGAGGAGAGACCTTATTTCGAAGGGATTAGAGCAGCCAAAGTCCGTTTCATCCCTCCAAAGGCAGCCCCGAAGCACGCTCTCAATGCTTTTGAGACACCTCACAAGCGTCGCAAGACTATAGTAGACATCGATGAGGACGTTCGCAGGCTAGATAGAGTTATCATAGACCTCCAGTCCTCGATTAATTCCCTCACTAGGCAGCTCTCTAACCACAACACCGTTATACTAGGCCTTAGGCATGATCTTGCTAGTGCCAATAAGAAGATTAAGGAATTAGAGCGCCGCTAAGTTATCTAGATTAGATCTTGAGGCAATGCATCTTAGTCATTTATCTTTAAATTCGGTTTAGGTTTACTATTATCATCAGTTTGTTACTACTATCGTCAGTTTGCTACTAGTTATTTGTAATAAATGCCTCAAGATTAATAAAGAGTATTATTATTATTATTATTATTATTATTATTATTATTATTATTATTATTATTATTATTATTATTATTATTATTATGTCTCGTGTGTCTCTACTTTATTTTTGTGCAAGAAAGCAGAAAACAAGTATGGGGGAGATCCCTCGACATGGCAAACACAACTTCGACTACACCACTCCACGAGTCAGATACACACTCTGCACACTTTACTTTACACATACACATATCTTGGATTATGCAGAATACTGTTTCCGACATGATAAATTAAAAAGATTAAAATATTTCTAATCATGATTAAACTCACTCTGTGATATTTCCTGAAACATGCAATTATTGAAAAATCATTTTAAAACCCTGTGTTACTTAAGTCATTGTGGACTATGAGATAGTAGAGTATGAGTTTCTTATTCTTGATATCATTGTTACTTGGAGAATTTCTTTCAAAATCTTCAAAATTCTAGCTACCATCCTCAGTGTTTTATATGCCTGATAAAACTGAAAATATTAATTATGATTATAAAAGCTATCTACTCTGTATTGAGTTTGTTCAAAATGAGTTAGACCCTTGTTGAGAGATTTATCATGCTCCTAAGATCAAGACATTTATTCAGAAAGATTCACTCTTCCGAAGTATTATTGCATTAGAGGCATGGGCTATGCAAAAATAAAGATATTTCGAGGAAATAAAAAGGAGCAAGTGCTCGACAACCTCGCAGAAAAAATGGACAAGTGTTCGGCAGTAGAATTAGGGGTACCTCGGTATCCACTTAAAAAAAAGGAGAAAAAGAAAATGATAGCCTATGGTCCCTCTAATAAGCAATATGCCAGCAAGAGTTGACAAGTTTTTAATTTCCAAAGTCTTTGATCTAAGAGTAAGACATTCCCCTCCTCGGATCCCGTTTTGATCAGACAATAAATACAAAGTAAGTATGCTTGAGAATTTTTGCAAATTAAAACAGCCTCAGTGAGATATATAAAAGATAATGAGTGATCTGAGAGAACCTGTGACGATAAAAGGTATGCTAACTTTCTTTTCAAAAATATACAAAAACTCCAAGTAACAGGATTAAGAAGAAAGGATCTCTACTCTTAACCATATACTTCCTACGCGGTGGATTTTAACACCCTACAGTTATCAAAAGAATATTTAAAAAAAATGTTTTACCCCAGATATTGTTCTTAACCATCCTTTTCTCGAGGACGAGTAAAAGCCTAAGTATGGGGGTATTTGTTGACGGTTCTTAAGTATCAATTTTAATTATCAAATAAACAAGAGAAAGGACCAATATGCAAACAACACCTAGAATTAGGGTTTGATCTGACAGAATTCCACGAGTTTTGTAGTTTATCTGTTTCTGCAGGGGGTTATCAGGAAATAAGGAAGAAAGGCCCACATGTCGGGATTACATAGAGATATCAACACACCGCACAATTTTCTACCATCTAGAAGACTCCAGAAGCCACGGGAAGAAAGCGGAGGCCGAAAGGGGCTAGGCCCAGGGCGCCCGCCCTGAGGACCTAGGCGCCCGCCCCCCTCTGGATGCCAATCGGGACTCTCTTCGCACACGACGTTCCACCGACCTAAAGGATCAAGGATAACCGTCCAATCAATGTCGGTTTGATCCAATGGCTCACGTTCACTTGAGGGGACTATAAAACCAGACCCCCTGGCCCCTGGTGGAGACAAGTTTATCATAGAGTTGAGGGGAGCCCTCGAAGGAAAACCTCTTCTCTAAATAAAATTTCTTTTTAGGCTTAGCAACCAATGTAAGTAGAAATATATCTTCTAGTTTCTACTAGATTGAGAGAGATAGAGTGGAGGTGTAGATCAGAGGAAGCCTGGCTTGTCGGTGTCTACTCCGAGCTTGTACCTGCGGGATCAAGTTCTCCTAACCCAAGGCTTGCTCCTAGGATTCTTCAGTATTTCAACTTCTAAATTCTAGTAAGTTCTTGTTTTATTATTCTTTTGGTTTATGAGTTTACTTTAATCTCTTCGCGTAGAGTTTAGAGTAATCATCTCCAGCGTAGACGTGGTGTTTAAGCTAGGATACTCATAGATATTCCCTGTTTAGCTAGACCGTGTTAGTAGCGAGGAACGTGATATTTCCGAGTTACCTTTGCAGACCATATCTCATTAGCAGGAAGGATAGGGTTTATAGGTGCGGGTTGAACATCCTTTGTGGTGTCTAGATTCCGTTAGCCTCCCCAATAGAACAGTAGATCATCCTTACCAAGGTTAGAAGGAGATTACGGTTGTAGTCTTCTCTATTTATCACTCACATCGAGAAACATTCTTTGTTGCCTAAAGGGTTAGTAGTAATAGACCGGGTTAGTCAGATGCACTCTTTCTCCTAGTGGTAGAAAAAATAAATACGATAATCTGGATAACCTCCCAGGTGAAGTGCTCACCGATATCCGTGCGCTTGCGGATCAATTCCTTATTGCATTCCCAAATATCAACAACCAACTTGTCGTTGATACTATGCCCAGAATGCAGGGATGTTAGGGTGTTTGCTGCCACTATGACTCAGTCTCAGAATAACCTTGGAAAAAGATTCTTCAAGTGTGCAAGGAAAAACTATGTCAGTGCATTGGTTCTATTTGAAATGTATCCCAAATTGCAATCTTTTTTGCTCAAATTGTAATGCTTCTGGGTGAAATTTGGATGCAGGGGAAATGTCATAGCTACTGGTTTGAGGAAGAATATGTGGTCTACCTTAAGGACAATGGATATCTGCCATCTACTTCGATGACGATAGAAGTGCCTCAGGTCATGGGGAAAATTGAAAGCTTAGGGTAGAATGTGAACAAGCTAAAGGAAATGGTAGGCAAGAACAGTGAAGGGATGGGAAGCTGCATATGTCTTTTGTGTGGATGTGTGAATGTAACACTACTTCTGTTGTTGGCCATCTTGTTGGTTGTAGCAGTAGTGTTCAAGTAGGTCATGCTGATGTTTCATGGGCATTTGTGTAGTAGTTGTAGTGTAGAAGAACTTGTTGTATTGAGCCTATTGTGATGGATGTATGTGCACTGGGTAAGAAATATGGGCCTATGTGCTCTTGGACAACTCATGTGTAACCTGTGGATTTGTGTTGTATGTTTGAAATGAAGATCCCTTTTGTTTAAGGTGATTTACTTGCAGCATATACATTTTGTGACGGTTTCTGTACATCCCATGACAAATTGTGGGCATTATATGACATTATGAAGTGTCATGAACCTGGGGATTGCAACTTACATTGTGTGATACAAATCTGAGCACTTGAACCTGCAACATGTTACAAAATTCAGGGCACCATAACTTGATTCATACATCCAGATCACATTGGGTAATTGATAGTGGTTGCACTCAACATATGACCGGAGATCCCCGGATGTTCACCTCACTCAATGAAGATGTGGATAATCAAGAGAAGATCATATTTGGTGACAATTTAAAAGGCAAGGTCAAGGGTCTAGGAAAGATTGCAATATCAAATGACAACTCCATCACCAATGTGCTATATGTGTCATCTCTTAGTTTCAACTTGCTTTCGGTTGGACAACTTTGTGATCTTGGATTCCAATGGCTATTCAATAAGAAAGAAGTGATAGTGACCAAGGAGGATGACAATGAGATGGTATTCAAAGGCTTCCGACACAATAACTTGTATCTTGTTGATTTCTCCTCTGATGAAGTTGACATCAAGAGATGCTTATTCACCAAGACATCACTAGGTTGGTTATGGCATAGAAGATTAGCACATGTTGGAATGGGCACACTCAAGAAGTTGATGAAGAAAGAATTGATAAGAGGCTTGAAGGATGTCACATTTGAGAATGACAAATTGTGTAGTGCATGTCAAGCCGGTAAGCAAGTGGCAAACACTCATCCAACCAAGGCCTACCTCTCTACTTCTAGAGTGCTTGAACTATTGCACATGGATCTATTTGGACCAACTACATATGCTAGTCTTGGTGGCAACAAATATTACTTGGTCATAGTGGATGACTACTCCCGGTACACTTGGACAGTCTTCTTGCAAGATAAGGCCAAAGTTGCATCAATATTCAAGAGGTTTGCAAAGAATGCCCAAAAAGCAATCTGAGGTCAAAATGAAGAAGATAAGGAGTGACAATGGCAAAGAGTTTGACAACACCAACATTGAAGAGTATTGTGATAGAGTTGAGATCAAACATGAATTCTCCTCAACATACACACCACAACAAAATGGGGTCGTAGAAAGAACCAGACATTGATCACCTTGGCAAGAACCATGCTTGATGAGTACAACACTCAGGAGAAGATGTGGGCTAAGGCAATCAATACCGCTTGCTATGCATCAAACTGGCTCTTTCCTCACAAGTTCCTAGAGAAGACACCATAAGTGTTGCTCAATGGGAAGAAGCCCGATATCTCATTCTTTAGAGTGTTTAGGTGTAAATGCTATATCTACAAGAAGCGTCAACACTTGGGAAAGTTCCAAAGAAGATGTGACATTGGTTACTTGGTTGGCAATTCATCAATGTCAAAGGCTTATAGTCTTTAACCATGCCACAAACATGGTTGAAGAAACATTTGATGTTGAATTTGATGAAACTAATGGCTCCTAAGGAGCAAGTGATAATCGTGATGATGTAGGTGGTGAACCATTGAGGGATGCCATGAAGAACATGCCAGTGGGAGACATCAAGACAATAGAGGATGACGATGGTATGGAAATCATTGATGCACCATCCTCCTCAGATGTGCCACAAGATGATGATAATGATGTAAGGGATGCTCATGAAGACACTCAAGTCACTCATGAACAAGCCATGGTATAAGCACAAGATGTTGATGCTCCCCAAGCAACCCCTCAAGTGGCACCAAGAAGATCATCACATCTCCTCCAAGATCATTCTCAAGATCTCATCATTGTGAGTCCATCACGTGGTGTTACTACACGTTCTAAACATGCTTTATTTATTGAACATCACGCTTTTGTGTCTCTTGAAGATGAACCCAAAACCATAGAGGAAGCTCTTCGAGATGTGGATTGGATCACTAACATACAAGAGGAGTTGAACAACTTCTCTCGCAATCGAGTGTGGACACTTGAAGAGCGACCCAAAGATGCATGAGTGATTGGAACAAAGTGGGTATTCCAGAACAAGGAAGATGATCAAGGCAGGATGGAGCGCAACAAGGCAAGACTTGTGGCCAAAGCCTTTTCACAAGTGGAGGGTCTTGACTTTGGTGAAACTTTTGCACCGGTTGCAAGACTTGAAGCTATACATATCCTACTTGCATATGCTTCTAGCCATGACATTAAAATGTTTCAAATGGATGTGAAAAGTTGTAACACCCTAAATTTTGCTTCTTTGAAAATAGAGCTAAAATAATTTATTTTGTATTTCTATACTCATGAAAATATAGTAAAATGAAATTTTTCCTTAAACTAAAATTCATCATAGGGTTTAGCAACGTTGTTGTGCATACATGCTTGTACATATGTGATGTTCGTTTGTTGCTCCTTTGTGTGTCGAGACTAAGCAAAGTTTTTAAAATTTCATTTAGTAGAACGATCTTCCTTGGTCAGTACCAAATTCCTTGTTTCTAACCTCAAGTTTTTATTAGAAGCTTCCTAAAATCTTTTCCTTGCCACTCAAAGCACTTCTTTTAGTTCCTCGTCCATCAAGCAATCTCTACAAATTTTTCGAGAATTTTTCCATCTTCTGTTCTCACTTTTCTCTGAGCATGATCTAATTTTTAGATGCTCCAAACAATCTTATCATGAGCTCCAAAAACTTTATTCAGGTTCCCCATGTCCTACAATATCTCTGAGAATTTTCCCAAATTTTTGGAGGTTTCGGAGTATTTTTTGTGGCTTAAATACTAATTCTAGACTTTTCTAGAACTATTTTATCCATAAAAATAATTAATTTCAAAAATAATAAATTCTTCATTTTACTCTAACCCAACGTCATCATGATTCAAAGGCCAAATGTTTTTTTCTAATGGGCTTTGATAATTAATTAGGCCTATTAGTAAAGATAAAGGTTGTAAATCAATTAATACCATATCGCTATTTGACGTGGAGGTGGAGAGTTTCTCTCCCTATATATATATGTACCAACTCCTTAGGCTAAGCACACCAAAGACTACCATATGGGAAGCCTCTAATTTGAGAATTCCTAAGATAGTAAAATAAAATTATATTTTCTTCTCTACAATGTGATCGCCATCGTCTCGTCTATACACGACATCTACGAGCGATCGGCTCCTCCGGCGTTGCTGTAGCTCCAAGAAAGCATCGCTGCCGGTGAACCTGCCCCTTGTCTACCAACATGAGCTCCAATCACTTTGCCTTTCAGTTTGGAAAACTTAAACAGCTCGGTTTAGAATTAAAATACGTTTTCTATAATTACAAGTTTGCCACTGATTTTATTTAGCTCATAAAATATTCATCTTGACTCTGTTTTGACCCATTCAAATTGCGTTGGATTCGTATTAATGAGCTCTACATGTTAGTAACACTGTTTTAAACTTTTTATTTTCGTGACCCTAATTAATTAATTATTTTTTCTAAAAGAAATCTTAGAAAATTCATAACTTTTCAGTTTTAGCTCCGATTTTTGTGATCTTTACGTTCGTGTGATCGTAGCGATGCGTAGAATCTTTTTATAAACTTTTCATACTATTTTTTATATGATTGGTGTACTGTTCTAATTGTAGTATTGTTTGCTTCGTGTATGTTTGTCTTCGATTGTTGTGTGTTGGTGATCGGTGATCGAGTTTAGATGGAGAGCAGTTTTTGGTGATCAAGATCAGAGCTTTGGCAACAAATTGGACCAGTAGAGTTAGCAAGATCAGCAAGAGCAATTCGATTAAGGCAAGTATAGCATTTGGATTTTATTCTGTGGCCATGATCTTGTGACTAGATTAATGTTAAGTAATAAATGATAAAAATGACTTTTAGCCACTTGATGATTTATCTGTAAGTGATAACCGGGACAACAGTGCAACCATGAGGGCTATAATGGCTCTGGCTTTAGCTCAGTATGAAGACCTTTTCTAAGTTGTTAGAGGTTACCCGAAAGGGTGCTAGAGGGGCCTAACCGCTTTGGGTATAGTGTGGCCTCTGTCTTTATGTGTATAGGCTGTGCGTCATTGTGCCATTGGAAAGGGGGCTCTATATCTGTGCGCCCAGGAAACCTTGTGGCCCTAACATGTTAGACGAACTTTTGAAAGGCTTCATAGTGATCCCTGCTGACCTCCCTAGGAAGGGTGTTAAGAGACTCGTGACCTCGGGCGAAAGGATAAATCATGACTCATGGGTAAAGATGTACAACCTCTGCAGAGTGTTAAAAACTGGTATACTAGCCATGCTCACAGTCAAGAGCGGTCTTGGGGATTCTTGCATTAAGGGTGATGATTGTTGTTGTGTTAATATACTCATTGTTTATTGTTTAATGCCTTACATTATTTATGTCACATTGATCATGAGATTGTGGGAGCTATACAATCTAGTTGCTTTACTTGTTGAGTTCGACATGGACTCACTCTTGCTATTTCCTCCAAACCTCAAGAGAAGTTTAGGTTTGTGATCAACCAGTTAGTTGGATCCTGTAGAGAGAAATTAATACCCAAAGTTTGGAGTTATCTATCCGCTGTTTGCTATCAAAGGTTATCTCTTTTATACTAAGTATATTATATAATTTATGCATTGTCTTTTGATATTACCCCTTATTTGTAGCTATATGTGAGATTTGGCTTCTAAGACTCACATATGGTGCATATCTGATTTTGTCCTTACAATCAGGTATTACAAAGTGGTATGAGAGCAATGCTGACTGTAGGACACAAGCCTAGTTAGAAAGTGGTTGTCTTAAGGTTTTGAAATTGTTATAAAATCCTTGTTCTATAAACCTTGATATTTTTCTCTACACTATATCCTTTCCATTGCTATTCATCTTTATCTTGATACTTATTTTAAAATTACTTGTTCTCATCTTCACTCCTTGAGTTGGTATGCTATTAGAACCTTCTCTTATCATCTTCTTGTGTCTTTTAAAGAGGAGTTTTAGGATCTTTACCATTACTATGAAGAGAACGATAGTATCGCAAGTTGAGTGAAGTGTGAACCTTTAATGTTTAGTTGGTTTGTTATTATGTTTATGCTTGATTTGGATCTTTGTAATGAGTGCAATGATTTTGTGGGGTTTCTCTACAATATCATTTAGTTTATAGGCCTAAGGCATAAGGAGTAGTGAAATAAGTAGTTGGGTTTGGTTATATCATGTTTCTATCCTTTGTTGATTTCTGTAGCAGTCTGCAATAATTCTGGTGCATCTCAAGTTCTGATCGTGCAAAGTTTATCAAATTTTACTGGGAACAACTAGACTTTAAGATCTTTCTCTAACCGCAAGGATCACCCTTATAGCTATTACGGTTTGGAAGTTACAAAAATCACAAGACGATGTAGATGTGCTGACAAGAATCTGGACCAGATTCGGTTGCTTACTGTTTTAGACATATATAACTATAGAATTTGGAAAAGTGTTCTATATAAAAGTTGTAGACAATTTTCTAATATTTCCAACAGTATAATTTGGAACTTATTCGGATAAGAAGAACCTGAGATATGATATTTAAACTTGGATGTTTCTGTTCTGTTTCAAAATCTGGACAGATCTGGTATTTCCTATTTTCAGATAACTTAACTGCAGAACCTGGGAAAAAGTTGTATACTAAAGTTGTAGAGGATTTACTAAGCTTTTCAAAAATGTAAGGATCATCTCCAGATGAGTTAAGTAGCTCAGGATATAACTTCTGGAAATTACTGCACCTTTGCTGAGATATTATCAGGAAGGATATTATGTTTGGTTGTTTTACCTAAGATTAAATACAGAACCTAAGGAGGTCTTCTAAAGGAAAGTTGTGGTGAATTTCATAAGATTTCTAACGGTATAAGCTAATGCTCTATTGGATTAACAGAATAAGAGTTATGTCTAATTTACTACGCTGGTGTTTTCTGTGGGATGTCAGAAGTTCTCAATGTTAGCTAACTTGTCTGGAAAACATGCAAGCTACCTTCCTTGTGTCCCCTAGTTGAACTTTCTTAAGGGGGTAGCCTAGTTAAAGGAGTTACAATGAAAAGGATTGGCTAGTATTGGATCATATGTAAGGATCACAAGTGCTTGGTAAATTGGTTTTGGTATCATCCCATTAGAGAATACTAATGGAGATATATGTCATTACTGATACTCATGGATTGAGAGTTGTGTATGAGGATCAGATGACACCAAAGTTTACGAAGTTAAAAGTGGGATGCAAGAGTGGAGCAACTTAACTATGATAAAGGTACCGATAATTGGAACTTAGTGAGGAACGTAACCTTGGATTAAGAGACTCGGTACAAGCAAATTTAAAAGACTATGATGTCTAGCGTTCAAAAAGAATAGGAGAACTAGTCCTTACTATTCCCCAATCAATCTCGTCTTAGGGGGGTAGTACCTAGATATCACGGGATGGTGCATATTTAATTTATCTTGAAGTGGTAATTGTCTTCTAAGATATCCTATGGTCATGATCATCTTGCCTTTGAAGAAAGATGTTATGAGTATGACAAAGCTAAGTGTTATCAAAATAATAATATGGAAGAGCAAGTTGACATTGAATCAAATCAGAATCCACAACGACGGAAGCGAAAAAAGAAAGCCCGTAAGAAGCCTGCTCTCGGAAGTAAAGTGCAGCGAAACTATATCAATGGAAGACTGAGCAATGTGGATAAGAATAACATTCAAGGATCCACCAAAGGGGTGGGAGGATATATTCAAGATGGACCTTGGACGATTACGAATAATAGAAATTTTATGGAAGTTTTGTTTACAAGTTGTGATTCCGAGACATAAGTGTTTGCAATTGGACTACCAGTTGTAAAGTTGAAATAGTTATCTATATCTTGTTCCTGTTTCTCTTTTGGAATCCATGTCTCTTCCGAATCTCGAGGACGAGATTCATCTTAAGGGGGGTAGAATTGTAACACCCTAAATTTTGCTTCTTTAAAAATAAAGAAAAAATAATTTATTTTGTATTTCTGTGCTCATGAAAATATAGTAAAATGAAATTCTTCCTTAAACTAAAATTCATCATATTGTTTAGCAACGTGGTTGTGCATACATGCTGGTACATATGTGATGTTCGTTTGTTGCTCCTTTGTGTGTCGAGACTAAGCAAAGTTTTTAAAATTTCGTTTAGTAGAACGATCTTGCTTGGTCAGTACATCTTTATATTTATCTACAACCAAATTCCTTGTTTCTAACCTTAAGTTTTTATTAGAAGCTTCCTAAAATCATTTCTTTGTCACTCAAAGCACTTCTTTTAGTTCCTCGTCCATCAAGCAATCTCAACAAACTTTTCGGGAATTTTTCCATCTTCTGTTCTCACTTTTCTCTGAGCATGATCTAATTTTTAGATGCTCCAAAAAATCTTATCATGAGCTTCAAAAACTTTATTCAGGTTCCCCATGTTCTATAATATCTCTGAGAATTTTTCCCAAATTTTCGGAGCTTTCGGAGTATTTTTCGTGGCTTAAATACTAATTCTAGACTTTTCTAGAATTATTTTATCAAAAAAATAATTAATTTCGAAAATAATTATTTTATCAAAAAAAATAATTAATTTCGAAAATAATAAATTCTTCATTTTACTCTAACCCAACGTCATCATGATTCAAAGGCCAAATATTTTTTTCTAATGGGCTTTAATAATTAATTAGGCCTATTAGTAAAGATGAAGGTTGCAAATCAATTAGTACCATATCGCTAGTTGACGTAGAGGTGGGGAGTTTCTCTCCCTATATATATGTACCAACCCCTTAGGCAAAGCACACCAAAGACTACCATATGGGAAGCCTCTAATTTGAGAATTCCTAAGGTAGTAAAATAAAATTATATTTTCTTCTCTATAACGTGATCGCCATCGTCTCGTCTATACACGATATCTACGAGCGATCGGCTCCTCTGGCGTTGCTGTAGCTCCAAGAAAGCATCGCTACCGGTGAACCTGCCCCCTGTCTACCAACGTGAGCCCCAATCACTTTGCCATTCAGTTTGGAAAACGTAAACAACTCGGTTTAGATTTAAAATACGTTTTCTATAATTACAAGTTTGCCACTGATTTTATTTAGCTCATAAAATATTCATCTTAACTTCGTTTTGACGCATTCAAATTGCGTTGGATTCGTATTAATGAGCTCTACATGTTAGTAACACTGTTTTGTCAGTTTGAAAATTTTTATTTTCGTGACCCTAATTAATTAATTATTTTTTCTAAAAGAAATCTTAGAAAATTCATAACTTTTCTGTTTTAGCTCCGATTTTCGTGATCTTTATGTTCGTGTGATCGTAGCGATGCGTAGAATCTTTTTATAAACTTTTCATACTGTTTTCATATGATTGTGTCTTCGATTGTTGTGTGTTAGCGATCGATGATCGAGTTTAGATGGAGAGCAGTTTTTGGTGATCAAGATCAGAGCTTTGGCAACAAATAGGACCAGCAGAGTTAGCAAGATTAGCAAAAGCAATTGGATTAAGGCAAGTATAGCATTTAGATTTTATTCTATGGCCATGATCCTGTGACTAGATTAATGTTAAGTAATAAATGATAAAAATGACTTTTAGCCACTTGATGATTTATCTGTAAGTGATAACCGGGACAACAGTGCAACCATGAGGGCTATAATGGCTCTGGTTTTAGCTCAGTATGAAGACCTTTTCTATCTTGTTAGAGGTTACCCGAAAGGGTGCTAGAGGGGCATAACCGTTATGGGTATAGTGTGGCCTCTGTCTTTATGTGTATAGGCTGCGCGTCATTGTGCCATTGGAAGGGGGCTCTATATCTGCACGCCCGGGAAACCTTGCGGCCCTAACATGTTAGACGAACTTTTGAAAGGCTTCATAGTGATCCCTGCCGACCTCCCTAAGAAGGGGGTTAAGAGACTCATGACCTCAGGCGAAAGGGTAAATCATGACTCATGGGTAAAGATGTACAACCTCTATAGAGTGTTAAAAACTGGTATACTAGCCGTGCTCACGGTCAAGAGCGGCCTTGGGGATTCTTGCATTAAGGGTGATGATTCTTGTTGTGTTAATATACTCATTGTTTATTATTTAATGCTTTAGATTATTTGTGTCACATTGATCATGAGATTGTGGGAGCTATATAATATAGTTGCTTTACTTGTTGAGTTCGACATTGACTCACTCTTGCTATTTCCCCCAAACCTCAGGAGAAGTTTAGGCTTGTGATCAACCAATCAGTTGGATCCTGTAGAGAGAAGTTAATACCCGAAGTTTGGAGTTAACTATCTGTTGTTTGCTATCAAAGGTTATCTCTTTTATACTAAGTACGTTATATAATTTATGCATTGTCTTTTGATATTACCCCTTATTTGTAGCTATATGTGAGATTTGGCTTCTAAGACTCACATATGGTGCATATCTAATTTTGTCCTTAAAATCGGGTATTACAAAAGTGCCTTTTTAAATGGTTATATTAATGAGCTTGTCTATGTTGAGCAACCCCCCGGTTTTGAAGACCCTAGGTACCCCAAGCATGTCTACCGGTTGTCCAAGGCGCTCTATGGTCTCAAACAAGCTCCTAGAGCTTGGTATGAGAGGCTAAGGGACTTCCTCATTGAGAAGGGCTTCAAGATTGGGAAAGTTGACACAACACTCTTCACCAATAAGATGAAAGGGAAAATCTTCATTTGCCATGTCTATGTTGATGATATTATTTTTGGCTCCTGTAATGAAGATTTTTGTAAGGAATTTGGTGACTTGATGTCCAATGAGTTTGTGATGTCCATGATTGGCGAGCTATCCTTCTTCCTCAGGTTTCAAGTCAAGCAAATGAAGGAAGGGGTCTTCATCTCTCGAGAGAAGTACACTCAAGATCTTCTCAAGAGATTCAAGATGCTAGATTGCAAGCCAATCAAGACTCTCATGGCATCAAATGGGCATCTCGACTTGGATGCGGGAGGTAACCCGGTTGACAAAACTCTCTATCGCTCTATGATAGGAAGTTTACTTTACCTCACCGCATCTAGGCCCGATATCATGTTTAGTGTGTGTATGTGTGCTAGATATCAAGCTATGCGTATGGAATCCCACTTGACTACCGTCAAGAGAATTTTTAGGTATCTAAAATACACACCCTATCTAGGCTTGTGGTATCCCAAAGGTGCAAGATTCCAACTTGTAGGCTATTCCGATTCGGATTATGCCGGGTGCCACATTGATAGGAAAAGCACATCCGGAGGGTGCCACTTCCTAGGTAGATCACTTGTCTCTTGGATGTCAAAGAAAGAAAATAGTGTTGCTTTGTCAATGGCCGAGGCAGAGTATAATGCCACCGGTGCTTGTTGTGCACAAATACTTTACATGAAACAAACTTTGCTAGACTATGAAGTAGTTCTAGATAAAATACCTTTGTTGTATGAAAATGAAAGTGCCGTAAAACTTGCTAATAATCCGATACAACACAACCACACTAAGCACATAGACATCCGTCATCACTTCCTTAGAGATCATGTTGCCAAAGGTGACATATCACTAGAGAATGTGGTGACGGAAAATCAATTAGCAGATATCTTGACAAAACCCTTAGATGAAGCTAGGTTTTGTATGTTGAGAAATGAACAAAATGTGCTTGATCTCTCTAACTTCACTAAGAAATGAGATTGTGTGTTGTTCTTGTACATAGCTTTTGTTTTGCATTTCATGCATCTCAAAATTAAAAATCCAATAAGATTGTTTGTAGGGCTTGTCTAACATGGTTAAGATAACCACCCTTAGCCTAATAGAAAAAGCTTAACCTTGGATCAAACTTGATAAGCATTAGTTTACTTCCAAGAATTGCATTGCATATCATTTACATGTGTGTTGCTTAGTCATTTCTTTTCGGTTAAGCTTTGAGCATCCGCTGTGTTCGTCCATTGATAGGGGGGCATTCAACGCTCATCGTGATTAAGGCCCCTAGCTAATGGCCACATGATGTCTCCTTGGTACTTTCTCTTGGTTATTTTCATAAAAACTACTTAGCCTATGGCAAATAATTTGTGAAAAATTGAGAGTTTGAGAGAGGTCACTCATACCAGTTCCAATTGGTGTTTACTTGAGTCTTCTTTGAGTTGGAACTTGGTTGGGTGAAGGTCGTGTGAAGTCTCGCTAAAAATCCAAGACTGTTACAGGCACCGGACTGTCCAGCGGACACTGCACCGGACGCTCCCTGTGCGTCCGGTGAGTTGTTTCTGCTAGAGGGCACGCACCAGATTCACGCACAGTGCCCTGAACGCGTCCGGTGTGGTGCATCCATTGTGGTGTCAGTGCGCGTCCCGCAGCACTGGATGCTAGTTGAGCGTCCGGTGGTCCTGAGAGTTTTACAAACTCTCTAGGTAAGGGTCCGATGAGCACCGGACGCGTTTGGTGACCACTTAAGCACATCTGGTGTGACCGTGCAAGGCCATTTAAGTCTTGACCCCGGTCAATTCTATCACGCTCTTCCTTTTCTGCTTGTCGCGACACCATAGTCAAATCCACCGAGACCTAGCACCCCAAATTGCCGCCGCCACCGTTGATCGACCTCACTGGGGGTTTCTTCTCCTTGGCCACGAGAGCCCTCCTCCACGACATGCTCCTCCCTCTCTCACGCCACCAGGAACCTCTCTCACTGGTGTTTTGGGCTCAGGGTGAGTTTTTGCCCAACCCTGCATGCAAGGTGTTTGTTTTATTTCCTGAACCGATCAGGTCGCCGTTATTGATGACGTTCTCGTTCATTTAATCGTTGCAGGGCCTTGTCGTGCGTCTCCTTGCATCACATATTAATCGGATCTCTCGTTTTCATTGGGAACACTCCTCTTCTAAGGTAGTACACCATTTTTATCTAATTTCTTATCCAATGCTTGCTTCCTTTAGGGATTCTCACCTCTAGATATAGTGTTTGCTTATGTAAACACTATCTATTCCATCTATTGCAGCGGGTGAGTCATAGATTGGCTGTTGGTCAGTGTCAGTGGAACTAGGGGCCAAGCCTGCGAGTACGGATTGAGGCCAAGCCTCACGAGTGTCAGTTCACCATCTGTCTGAGCAGCTTGGCAATGTCTGTTTGAGTTCTTGCAATGGCATGTTGCAAGAACGTTGGTGGTGCTCCGTCACGAGTGTCAGTTCACCATCACCACGAGTGTCAGTTCACCATCTGTTTGTTACTCAGGAAGCCTATAGGTTTGCTACGTAGCGATAGTCACGACCTCCACCTAGCTCCTCACCACCAGCTAGCTCTACACTAGCTTCTCCACCAGCTCGTCTTCATAAGGATTATACCAGGGTCATTACACGACAGGTCCAGGAGCTGAGATTTGCCGCTTTCCCGGGTTTCCTCCCACTAGGGATGCGAGGGCACACCCAAGTTCTACACTATAGTCTAGGAGGACATGTACATGGCTTATGTCAATAGTGAGGCTCAGATCAGGGAGCATCGAGTTGTAGATCTTGAGATTCTGGCTAACATTGTCAGACAAGACATCAGGTCCTACCTGGCCTATCTTCCAGGACTTGTTGGATTGCTTGCACTGCCAGGTACCTTTGTGGAGGATTGGATACATGAATTCTATGCCTCTATCAGGGTTGCCCCAGATCATAGTTACATACATTATGCACTGGCAGGGACAGACTATAGAGTCAGCTCAACGTGGCAGAGAGACATGGGGTCTCACAGCTTTAGAGACCAAGATACATGAGCTATGGTATTCAAGGATTGAGCCTCCTCATCGCACTCACGGTGGACAACTACCTACAGTTGACTTTGTTGCACCGTGGTACCGACCACCGTTCATAGAGGGCTCAAGCCGTTGTTCGGGTTGCTCCCGTCGATGTGCGTGAGAAACTTTCCATCTGAGGGATTATTCGGATTACCATAAGTGTGTTTTCCATAACAGAGGAAATCGGGACCGAGAGGGGTAAGGAGCTGGGCGCCCGCCCTCACCATCAGGTCGCCCGCCCTGTGTCTGGCTCCTCTGTGGGCCCGCTTCCTCGAGCATGTTTCTAGATGCAGAACTTTTTAGAAAAATATATGTATGACCCAAAAACGTCAGATTAAAAAGGTTGGGCTCTAATTCTCCATGGGAAGATAAAATGGATTACGTCCATGTCCTCTAATTCTTTATTGGGCTCTAAAAATAATTTAAGACGTTGACCATTTACCTTGAATAACGTACCTTCGTCATTTTGAAGTGTGATAGCTCCATGGGATGATGAATTGATTACCTTGAATGGTCCTTCCCATTTGCTCTGGAGTTTTCCACGCCGAAAAGCTTCACCCTGGAATTGAAAAGTAATACCTTATCTCTGGGTGCGAACTCCTTCTTCTTGATCCTCTTGTCATGCCACCTTTTGACTCTTTCTTTGTAGATCTTCGAATTGTGATATGCTTTCTCTCGCCATTCTTCCAATTCTGTTAGTTGCATTCTTCTATGATCCCCAGCGACATCTAGGTCCATATTCCATCTCCTTATGGCCCAGTGTGCTTTGAATTCTAGTTCAACAGGTAGGTGGCAAGTCTTCCCATACACCAACTGGTATGGGGACATCCCAATTGGAGTCTTGTATGCTGTCCGGTATGCCCAGAGTGCATCGGGTAACTTGTCTTTCCATGCTGTTCCCATTTCATTTATTGTCTTGTAAAGAATATTCTTGATTTGCTTGTTGGAAGTCTCTGCTTGGCCACTTGTCTGAGGATGATAGGGGGTAGCGACGTTGTGACGGATTCCATGTTTTGATAGATATTACTTGAAGCGTTTGTCGATGAAGTGTGCTCCTCCATCACTTATCACTACTTTGGGAACTCCAAATCTTGGAAATATAATTTCTTCAAACATCACTACTAAATTTACCCTCTGCTGCAACACGTCAAATGTGTTGCGATAGGCCCAAAACTGTTGCAATATCAGCAATGGCAACACGATAAAAGCGTTACGAGGCGTTGCAAGTGCTTGCGTGGCAATAGGCTTGCACAACACTTTTATGTGAGGTGTTGCAAATGTCTTTTGGAATTGCAACATCTAGGGCATTGCAACCTATGATTTGGCTACGCTGGCATGTGTGGCAACAACAACTAATGCAACACCTTAGGCGTTGCTAGACCATACAATGGCAACATGTCAATGGTGTAGAAAATGGTGCACTTGCCACGCCGAACGTGTGTTGTAACAAAATGTATTGCCACACATATCGATAGTGGCAAAAGGATTCTGCCACAACCCAAAGAAGTGGTGGCAACATGTGAAATTGCCACGCCGAGCATTTGGTTGCTATAAGGTTCAGTCGATATTGCCACACAAAACAAGTGTGGCCAAAAGGATTATGTCGCAACACCAGAAAGTGGTGGCAACATGTGCAATTGCGACGTCCAATGTTTGGTTGCTATAGGTGCAACCTCTATTGCTACATCAATTGTTCGTTGCTATAAGTACATATTGCCACAAAAAATGTGGTTGCCAACAACCCCTTTTACAACACTTTGGATTTGGTGCCACTAAACAATATTTTAGCAACATATTAAATAGATAAATAGAAACTAAATGGACATCAACAAAGCATTTGAATAAGACCATTAAACAAACTATTTATTTTTTTTATTTGTTCACATCACAGAGTACCACAAATTCACACTCAGGCTACAGATACATTTTTGAAATAAAGATATCCAACACAATTGTTCGTAAACAAAAATATCTAAGATGCCTAGACACCACTGCAGCTTCGCTTCGCCTAATTTGAAGGATCTCATCACTCAGTGGGCCCCAATCAAACTCAATTGGAAAGCAGCAGCTACCTGCACCCACAAACAACAAACATTAGTCAAAGGTACCAAGTTTAGTGTTAACTAATAGTTCATGCATAAGTGAGAATTCTAATGTTAGCAAATGTGGTCGTGAGTATTATAGCCTCATGAGTGCAAGTCTAGGACAGGGCTGGTTGCAAGTGCAAGGATTAATTTTGAATGAACCTTGCAGCAATTGTTACAAACAATGCACCTATGCAAAAGCACGTGACTGTCACTTGACCAACAGTCTACTGAATAAGTAAATGGATATTAGCATTTCCTACTAGATAAGCCAGCATGACACAAGTAGAGAGAAGCTAACAACTAAAGTACTCAATATAAGCTGATTATAAACAAGCACATTGGACAGAGGAAAATCCAAACTAAATAAAAATATATAGTTAATAGTATTGAATTGTAATTTAGGACAGCAACAAGCCAGCAACCATAGAGTGTAGCTAGGAATAGCAAACTACAGCTATATGTTGGGGAACAACAAAGCAAACTGTACAGACTGTTGACTGAAATGAGCAATCAATGAAAATGGGTTTAATCTGAATTTTTAGACGCAATAGAGCTGTGAAGTAACAAAACAATAATAACTATTAAATCAATCAAGTAGTAAGGACTGATCAGGTGTTGCAAGTAGTTCTTGCAACTCAAGCACTACAACAAATCCCAATGCTTATTCACTGAAACTGGTTCATTTAATTGAAAGAGTTCTGAAAAACCTTGAATGGTTTCAGGAACAGCAGATAACACAGGCGGTAAGAAAATGTTTACACACCTTTGTTTGCTCTTCTATTTGCTAAACCCTCACAAGCCTTGTGTCTACATAAGGATTCCCCAGAACTCACTTAGCCAGCTTGGTTGTGGCCAAGCTGCCCAAGTAGGAGACAGACATATGGGGCCCAAGAAGAAAGTAGTACTAGCAGTAGCAGCAGGCCATCAACCAGAGTGGACAAGCAGGCTTGAATGGGAGAAATACAATCAGATTTCCATTCTTAATGCAAACATCATAATCATTAGGCTACTATACCAGAATGTCTTCCCCCATAGGAAAACATAAATACTAGCCTCAAGAAATGACAGAAATCATAATCTTTTGAAGAAGCTTACATTCAATTCTTTTTGCTTGATCGTTTCTTTGCAAGAGTGTCACTCAATTGTTTTGAAGAAATAAAATTGCCCGCAGCATTCCCGTCTTTGTTTTGTGATTGGCTTCGGTCAAGACTGCCTCGAGTGTGGCGCACATTCTTACTTGCACCTGCCGTAGCAGAGACTCGTGCATTCTGGTTTACTTGTAGGTTATTCTGCAACTCAATAATCATATGGAAAATATTATGACTCACACTGTGCAATAATTAAAGATGGATGTAAACATTTTTAAATGACAAATAACCTGATCTAGTGTTGCTTCATTCTCAGTTGCTGTTGCTTCTCTTTGACTCAAGAATGAATCATGATCAATTGAGGGTGTTCCATGGTCTGCTGTATCGATTGCGCCTTGGTTAACCTGCAATTTAATCTGATTAGTACTGCTGCTGGACACTACAACTCTTATAATATGATTTATCATTCAAAGGAGTAATTAAACATAATATCTGGACAGAAATACCCTTGCCCTTCAATTCAAAGTTCTAGAAGCACAGCAGGTCATATTTAATGACCAAAACACATACATCACAACAATATTTCAGTACATCCATAAACATGATAGGTTGAAAAGAAAGTAGCAAGTCCAAGGCCCAAAAATGACATATTGTATCAACATTTCAGCCACACTTTGATGAAAACAAAAAAAAAGTAAGACAAAATATCAGCAGGCCTTGAGCCCCTCTCACAGGAACACATGCATATGGATTTCTACTATAAAAATGGAAGCTAATATGGTATTCTACTACTGATTGAAAGCAGCCACAAAATTTTATCAAGGAAACATGATGGCAGATGCCCATGACAGAAGCGAAAAAGAGGTAAAGAGGTCAAGAATATTGTTACCTGCGTTGTTGCTCCTTGACTTTGTGCTGTTAGCATTGCCATAAACTCTTTCCTAAGTTCTTCTTTATCAGCCTCCCTTCTGTTCTGCATTTCTTCCATCTGACGCCTATGTTCTTCCTTCTCGGCTTCCCTTTCAGCAGCTTGGCTTTGGAGTTGTTCTTGTACCTTCTCTAATGCAGCCTTCAGCTCTTCATTTTCATTGTGGGCTGACGTTTCAGAAAGGGCCTGGCCCTCGAAGTGTTCAGTGATTAGCTTCCTTCTACTTGGATACCTTGCCAAATACCCATTACCATGAAGCTTGGAGCATTTGCATCTAGTAGTTTGCTTGTATGCTCTCTGGAAAATAAGGTTTTTCTCTATTGAAGGAATAAAGTTCTCTGTTGACTGTGATTCCTTCTATGAAATTTTGCTGGAAACATTTTCCTAAGACAGAAGGCATTTGAAAATGTTAACAAAAGCTGGAATCCAAGAGCAATAATATGAATCATTTTGTAAGGTTTATAGAATATGTGATAATACGCACATAGACAGCCTTAGATGCATCGTTAGTCCATCGCCCTTCCTTGCACTGAGTTTTCGCCCAAAGATCCAAATCATTTGGCTCTTCACCAGTTATTGGGTCTCTCTAATTTTTTTGACAGATTGGAACAAATTAATATTTGATCAAGTAAGAAAACATTGACATGTATGTGCTTGAATCATTACCATTTCATAGCTACACTGAGAAAAGGGCTTTGATCCCATCATATGTTGTGTTTGTTGGAGTCCACAGCTTTGAGAATTCTTGTTGCTAAGTTTCTGTATATTGTCTTTGTATTAAAAAAACAATGGTCCAAAAACATGTGTACATGTTTAATTGGTAACAAAAAAGTAAATTGCATCAAACCTGGAATTCATCGGTGCTGAAATACAACACAAGATAGTGCCATTCAACAATGTGCAGATCATCAGGCTTGTGTCTCATTCTCTCATCATAACTGTTGTATGCCCTGTACGTGGCACTGAATGTTGATCGCCACCCTTTGTAACGCTCATTAGCGATGCTCCATATCATTTTTTCATTTTCGTCGGTCACCTCAAGATCCCACCTATCCTGTTCAAAATAAAACACACAAACCAGGTAAAAAATCATTCTAACACTATTTTACAATTAAGAATGATATGCACCCAAAATATGTGAAGCTCACCATTACATCATGTGCTATCTTTTCTTTAACCACATCCTCGATATCTTTCCACTTTCTCACTCCAATAAGTGGAGCATGTTTCCTTGTAAACAGAACGACTTCGTCAACAAAAGACCGTTGGTTACCACCTACAGGTCCTCCTAGTCTACTTGAGAGCTGAATATTCAATTTCTGAGTGCCATGCTTATATCTTTTGTTTGATACAGCTAAACCTTTGAGGGTTCCACGTCCTCTATACTTTCTCTTTTCACTGCCTACTTGTCCTCCTTCAAAACAACATTAATTTAAATAGAAGAAATGTTAACTATACCACATCCCACTAAAATACCTCGGTAGCAGATGCAAAATATAGGGAAGCTGTAGAAAGGTCTCAATAATTTAAAAACATCAAGTTGGTACAGACCTCTATGATCTAGCAAGAATTAGGCCAGTGCAGAATTATTTACATGCAGATTTTCATCAAAGATTAATCATCTAGATTTGCACCTTCTAACTCTGTAATTTAGCATCTTGTACTTTTGAGTTTAACATGTTACTGTTCTGAATTTTTGAAAAACTTATCAACAGTTCACAAAAAGAAAAACAAGCCAGTCTGGTTCTCAAATTTATGCCAATAAAGGATACTTCATATTCTGCGAACCTAAGATATTCATGCATTTGAGTTCAGCATTTTGTTGATGTGTAGTACCTTCTTTGAAGCTACAGGCAAAAGTACAGCTAGACAAAGATTTTCCTAAACAAAGTAAACTCTGAAGTTGAGTATCAGCCTAAAAGCAAAAATTACAACAACCTGCAAAGCTCACCAAGGAATAGAGAAGTGCAAAAAATAGTGGGAATATCAATTAACTTACCAGCATTGACTTGTCTTTTAATACGCCGAGCGTGAGATGGCCACTGTGTTGGTGGTGTTGGATTGCTGGCTTCACATGATTGAGTGCTGGGGTCAACTTCATATGCCTCTGCGAACATTAGACCATAAGTTAAAATTGGTATATCCAAATAACAATTAAACCGATTAACACATTGGAGTGGGATATTATATTACCAATGTCTTCGAGTTTTCCCTCCATAGATTACCATTTACTATATGTTTTGACTGTATCTTCCCTGAACGTATCCTCATAATCTGGAACAATGCTTATATATTATTGATTTGCATACCAATGAATTAACATGCAGCTATGGACACGAGTGCAACAACTTACCACCGCCTACGCCATTGTCATGCAATTCTTCAAGCCAATCCTTGTATTCATCAATTGGCTCATCTAAGAAATCTTCATAAAATGTTGTGCCCGGAGGTATTTTGATAGGTGTTATGGCTACATTTGGGTCTGATATTTGTTCCTTGGTCAATACTAATCTGATTTCTCTCTCGTCTTCAGTCGTTGTTACCATTGCAGCCGCTTGCAATTCATTTTCAATTGCACTATGTTTTGCTATACCATTACCACATCGCTCCTTATAGTATAAAAAGTCCCTCACAGAGTACCCTAAACGTGACTTCATTGTTACCAAGTTTCCAAAGGTGAGATCTATCCTAGGTAGTTCAAACTCTATACGTTCAGTTCGATTTGGTTGTATGAGTTCAAGATATAGCATCCAAGTTTCCTCTTGTTCAGGCATGAGACTTTTTTCCCTGAGAAACAGATTCATCCATTCTAAGATTTGTCCTATGCCATTACAAGAAACAAGACAATTTAATTCTGTAAATGGAGGATTGGCATCAGTGTATACCTATGATCGGAGGAGTCATATGGAACAAACTGAGGAGCCAAATTTGAGGAACGATGTAGACTGCCGCATTCTTGAAAGCAATCCTCTCGGTCGTGGTCAGTCGGTGCAGGGGTCCGCGTCCTGGCTGTGCCGAAAAGCGCCTTCGTGGGCTCGTGCCTCGTGGTCGTAGATAGAGGCGGCTGCCTCTGGCGCGCTGGCTCTTCTGTCGCCGGGGCTGTCGGGGAGGGCGTCGTGGTCGGCGTGGAAGTTGTCCTGGGCAATGATGGCTGCCTCCTGCGCGGTGGCTCTGCTGTCGCCGGGGCTGTGGGGGAGGGCGTCACGGCAGGCGTGTGTCGAGGATATCAGTGAGGGGTACCCTAACTGATGTGTATAACGAGAATACCCGTACGCAAGTCGAGGCCTCCAACTCGACGCTCTACCCAGTCATACGTACGGTCCTCGACAGCCCTGGCCTCGAACACGGAAAGAGGCTCGAGCGCCGGTTACCGTCAAATACAGAAACAGGCTCGAGCGAATCAGAAGGCGTCGAGCGCAAGGACGCTGCCCGCCGCATGACACGGGCACGGGAACCAGGGCATTTAATGCGCCTGCCACGTTCTCACCCAACCCGCAGGTCACAGGAAGCGTGATAGGGAACAGGCACTCGTCCCGTCATTCTTTTTGCAGCCTTCCCCACCAAACAAGCCAGAACGTGGCAGGACGCAGGGAGTGGGTCGGAACGTCTAATCAAGACCCCCCTCGAGACGCCTGAGGTCAGCGCTCTGGCTGGCAAGGCATTACATGGCACCAGACCCTCGAGTAGGCACATTTCCTTCCTGAAGAAGGGTCGGGCGTCGAGTGACAGCACCTCCACCACTCCAGATGCAGCCGCAACGTACAAGCATGCAACAGATAAACCAGCCCAGGACGACGCGCATAGTGGGATACCGGGGCACGCGTAATCATCATCAAGCTATCAGGACAAGATGGATCGAGACCACGCTGGTACGGAGGCCTCGAGTAGGTCATCACGCCATACCTCTATCGACCCCTACTCTGACGCCTATACATGTACCCTAGGTCTCTCCTTGGAACTATAAAAGGGGAGGCCCGGGAGCGGATACAAGGGACACGATACAACATCACCCAGCACAACACACACGTAGTAGAGCTTCCATACTCCATCCCAGTTCATACACGCTTGTATTCACCCCTGTACAATCACTTAGGTGCAGAATAATACAAACTCTCCCCCCTCCGCTGGACGTAGGGCCTTCTCTTGCCCGAACCAGGATAAATCTTTTTGTCTTTTTGCATCACCATCTAGAAAAGGTAGCACACATACAAATTTACTAGTTGGTGTGACCCCCTGGGGGAAACACCGACAGTTGGCGTGCCAGGTAGGGGTCCTACGTGTTATTCACCGATTTCCCATTCATTTCCAGATGGCCACTCTCACTTCGCCGATTCCGCGCTCCACGGTGATTTGGTTTGGGAGTCTCGAGTTCATGTCTACTGGCTCCGGCTATGACATGATCCTGCTCTCGATCAAAGGACCGGGAGGAGCCCGCGTTGCGCCAACACGGTTGAGGGCCCCGAGACGTCCTCGCCACCACGCCTCCCCGCCCAAGAAGAGGCGTGGACAGCACCACCGTCGCCCTTCTGCCTCGTCACGACCGACAGTTCGTGCCAGGCAGGAGGTGGCACAAGAGCCGACAGCCCCACACGCCGAAACCGTGGGTATGACGGCCCAACGCCACGAGGATCGCACGACGACAAGAGGTGACGCGCCCCGCGCGCTCTCCCCCACCGCCAGGCTACTTCCACATGGTCTGTTCGCCCCACGAAGAGCGTTGCCGCTCGGTCTGGACACCCAGACGTACGTGGAGAGACCAATGGTCCTCCCACGCGACACTGGAGTACAGCAATAGACGTCCGAGCTGCCAAACTTCCCGCAGGTACGAGGCCTCCGCCGCCTAGGCCCTGGGCGGTACACGATTACCTCCCTCCGACAGCGGCTACTGGAGGAAGGACGCGGATGCTTCTACGCCGCTGAGCCAGACTCCGGCTCTGAGTCTGACAGCTGCGACCCTACTAGGGAGTGCTTCCATATCGACGGGGCGGTAGAAACTACCGACGAGATGCAAGATGTCGTTGCTGGCGGCCGAGCCCCTGCAGCAAGGGAAGACCCTAGGACGCCTGGGAATGACGGTCAGGTGGACCCCCCTCCATAGGAAGACAGAGTCGCGCAACTTGCGCAGCTGCGAGAGCTCAAGACAAAACTTGACGAAGATCGTGAGCGCCTTGTTCTCCTTGAACAGATCCTCGAACAGGACCTACCTTACCCACCTGGCGGATCGTCGGAAACGAAGAGCCTGAGCAGCCCGTCAGCCGTTTCCCTCGAGCAGGCCAGAACGTCGTGGCGGCGACAATGCTGCTGCGTAATATGCCCCAGCCGTCGAATTCCCAAGCACGACGCATTCGAGACAAGGTGCAGACTCTGCTCCAAGTAGCAGCGGTTCAGCAGGCCGAAAGCTCGGCCTCTCGACGTCGAGGAGCAGCCACAAAAAAGCGTGATGAGCCAGCCCAGAACGAAAAAGAGTTGTCGGTCCATCAGCAGCCGCCCCCTCGAGGGAAAAAGACCACGCTCGTCCTCCCCGTCGACAACCAACGACGACACGACGCGCAACGCGACATCGACGAGAATCGTCGCTATCGGTACGGGGATGCAGAAGAGAGCGGTTACAGTGCCCACCGCGGCGGGAGGTACGACAGCGACGAGGACCGGATGGCCCCGGAACCACCGGGCCGGTGGGTGTTCAGGAGGGCAATCCGCAACACGCCGCTGCCCTGCTCATTCCGACCCCCGACCAGCATTGCAAAGTACAACAGCGAGACCAAGCCAGAGCTGTGGCTGGCAGATTTCAGGCTAGCCTGTCAGCTAGGAGGCGCTCGAGGGGACAATCGAGCCATCATCAGACAGCTGCCGCTCTTCCTCTCCGACACCGCTCGCAGATGGCTCGAGGAGCTCCCGGCCAACCAGATATACGATTGGGTCAATTTGGTCAGGGTGTTCGAGGGTAACTTCAAAGGAACGTACATACGACTCGGCAACTCGTGGGACCTCAGCAAATGCAAGCAGAAGTCAGGAGAAACCCTCCGAGAGTATGCTCGACGATTCTCGAAGCAGAGCACCGAGCTGCCACACATCCCTGACCACGACGTCATTCTGGCCTTTGTCTCTGGTACCACCAGTCGAGACCTAGTGCGGGAATTAGGTCGGAATCGCCCTCAGACCGTCGACGAGCTGATGGACGTAGTGGCAAACTACGCTGCAGGGGAAGAAGCGGTCGGCGCCTTCTTCAGCTGTGAAGGAAGGAAAGGCAAGCCGCCAGGCGATGATGATGAGGGCCCCAGTCGAGGACCCAAGAAGAACAAGAAGAAGAAGAAAACCTGACCATTCCAGCGGGAGGACCTTGACGACGATCTCGTCGCTGCCATGGAGCGCAAAAGGCCTCGAGGGCCCCCAGAGGGGGCCATCTTCGACAAGATGCTAAAGGAGCCCTGCCCTTACCATAAGGGAGGAGCAAACCACAAGCTCGAGGACTGCCGTATGCTGAAAAAGCATTTCGACGGTCTAGGGTTCAAGAAGGACGCGCGTGATGACTTGAAGAAAGAAAAGAATGGCGACAAGGAGGACGGCAAGGACGACGACGGTTTCCCTGCCGTCCACGACTGCTACATGATCTACGGCGGTCCCTCGACGCAGCTGACCGCAAGGCAACGCAAGAGGGAACGCCGTGAAGTCTTTGCGGCAAGGATGGCAGTGCCCCAGTACCTCAGCTATTCGAGCAGCCCCATCACCTTCGATTGAGACGACCACCCCGACAAGGTAGTCGCCCCTGGCGTCTACCCGCTCGTCGTCGACCCCATCATCGTCAACGCCAGGCTCTCAAAGGTGTTGATGGACGGCGGTAGCAGCCTAAACATCATCTACCTCGAGACCCTCGACCTCCTCGGCATCAACAGGTCGCAGCTCTAGCCAAGCGCCGGTGGCTTCCACGGCATCGTACCTAGGAAAAAGGCGTTTCCGGTAGGTCGAATCGACCTACCAGTCTGCTTTGGCACGGCGGCCAATTTCAGAAAGGAGACCCTCACCTTTGAGGTGGTGGGGTTCCGAGGCACGTACCACGCCATCATCGGGCGCCCACGTTACGCCAAGTTTATGGCTATCCCAACTACACCTACTTGGAGCTGAAGATGCCAGGGCCCAAGGGCGTCATCACCGTCAGCTCCTCCTACGAGCACGCGTACGAGTGCGACGTCGAATGCGTCGAGTACGGGGAAGCTGTCGAGAGTTCCACCGAGCTCGCCTCGAAGCTCGAGGCCCTGGCCGTAGAGGCTCCAGAGCCCAAGCGCCACGCGGGCAGTTTCGAGCCGGCTGAAGGGACAAAGAAGATCCGACTCGACCCCAACGGCTCCGACGGCAAGGTGCTGACGATCAGCGCCGACCTCGACCCCAAATAGGAAGCCGTGCTCGTCGACTTTCTCAGTGCAAACACCGACATTTTTGCATGGAGTCCCTCGGACATGCCGGGCATACCGAGGGAAGTCACCAAGCACTCCTTGGAAATTCAAGACGGTTCCAAGCCAGTGAAGCAGCGGTTGCACCGCTTCGATGAGGAGAAGCGCAAGATCATTGGCGAGGAGATCCACAAGCTTTTGACGGCCATATTCATCAAGGAGGATCACCATCCCGACTGGTTAGCAAACCCTATACTAGTTAAGAAAAAGAATGGGAAAATGAGGATGTGTGTCGATTATACAAGTTTAAACAAAGCATGTCTAAAAGTTCCCTTTCCATTAACATGTATCGATCAAATTGTTGATTCTTCTGCGGGATGTGAAACCCTTTCTTTCCTTGATGCTTATTCGGGTTACCATCAAATAAAAATGAAAGAGTCCGACCAGCTCGCGACATCTTTCATTACGCCTTTTGGGATGTATTGTTATGTAACCATGCCATTCAGGCTTTGAAACGCGGGAGCCACGTATCAACGCTGCATGCTCCACGTGTTTGGCAAGCACATAGGGTCAACGGTCGAGGCATACGTCGACGACATTGTCGTCAAGTCAAAGCGACGGGGAGACCTGATTCAGGACCTCGAGATTGCTTTCAGTTGCTTACGCGCCAACAAGATCAAGCTCAACCCCGAGAAGTGCGTTTTCGGCATGCCTCGAGGCATGCTCCTGGGTTACATCATTTCCTAGAGCGGCATCAAGGCCAACCCCAAGAAAGTCTCGGCCATCACGAGAGTGGGGCCAATCCGAGACGTCAAGGGCGTGCAGAGAGTCATGGGATGCTTAGCGGCGCTGAGTCGTTTTATCTCGAGGTTGGGAGAAAAAGCATTACCGCTGTATCGACTCGTGAAGAAAGTCGAGCGTTTCTCTTGGACCCCCGAGGCCGAGGAAGCCCTTGATAACTTGAAGAAAACGCTGACCTCTGCACCAGTTCTGGTCCCACCTCAACCCGCAGAACCTCTGCTTCTATACGTTGCCTCGATGACCTAGGTCGTTAGTGCAGCTGTGGTGGTTGAGAGGCAGGAAGAGGGGCACGCGCTGCCAGTCCAGAGGCCGGTTTATTTCATCAGCGAGGTGCTCTCGGAGACCAAGGCGCGATACCCGCAAATCCAGAAGCTAATCTATGCTGTGATCCTCGCCCGACGCAAGCTGCAACATTACTTTCTCGGCCACCCTATCACGGTGGTCTCGTCCTTCCCTTTGGGTGAGATCATCCAGAGTTGGGAGGCCACGGGAAGAATCGCTAAGTGGTCGGTCGAGCTCATGAGTGAGACCCTCACTTATGCGCCTCGTAAAGCTATCAAGTCACAAGCCCTGGTGGATTTCATCGTGGAAGGGACAGACTCCCAACTCCCCCAGCTCAAGTTCAAGCAGGGCTGTGGACGATGTATTTCGACGGGTCTCTCATGAAGACGGGAGCTGGGGCGGGCCTGCTATTCATCTCACCCCTAGGCGTGCATATGAGGTATGTCATCAGGATTCATTTTGCCGCATCTAACAAACTCGTGGAGTACGAGGCCCTTGTCAACGGTCTGAAAATCGCCATCGAGCTAGGAGTCCGACGCCTCGACGTTCGAGGCGACTCCTAGCTCGTCATCGACAAAGTGATGAAGGCCTCGAACTGCCATGACCTGAAAATGGAGGCATACGGCAAGAAAGTCTGTCGACTCGAGGATAAGTTCCACGGCCTCGAGCTCATCCACATCACCCGACGCTACAACGAGGCGGCCGACAAACTCGCTAAGATCATGTCGACTCGAGGCACGGTCCCACCTGACGCATTCTCGAGAGATCTACACGAGCCATCCGTCGACTTGGGCTCGGGGGCTGGTGTCGAAGCCACTCCTGCCCAGCAAACTGACACCGTCGAAGCTCTGCTGATGGTAGCCGAGGTAATGGAGGTGGAACAGTGGCCCAGTCGACCGTTTGACTGGCGCACGCCGCTCCTTGATTGTCTAATCCGCTGTGAGCTACCAGAAGATCGATCCGAGGCCCGCCGTATCGCTCGACAGGCCAAATCGTATGTAATCTACGGCGAGGGCAATGAGCTGTACCGACGAAGCCCAACCGGGATCTTGCAGCGTTGCATCACCATAGAAGAAGGCCGAAAGCTCCTCGAGGATCTACACTCGGGGGCTTGTGGCCACCATGTCGCCCCACGGACCCTCGTAGGGAACGCTTTCCGACAAGGCTTCTACTGGCCAACGGCCGTAGCTGACGCCATCGAGCTTGTGCGCTCGTGCCATGGGTGCCAATTCTACGCCAAGCAGACGCATCTGCCCGCTCACGCTCTCCAGATGATCCCCATCACGTGGCCATTTGCGGTGTGGGGGCTCGACTTAGTAGGACCTCTACAGAAGGCAAAAGGGGGGTACACCCATTTGTTGGTGGCTATCGACAAATTCTCCAAATGGATCGAGGCTCGACCCATCACCAACATCCGTTCCGAGCAAGCCATCCTTTTCTTCACCGACATCATCCACTGGTTCGGGGTTCCCAACGTCATCATCACCGACAACGGCACTCAGTTCACCGGCAAAAAGTTCTTGGACTTCTGCGATCGGCATCACATCCGTGTGAACTGGTCTGCGGTGGCCCACCCTCAAACTAATGGCCAGGTCGAGCGTGCCAACGGCATGATTTTGTAGGGGCTCAAGCCGAGAATCTACAACTGCTTGAAGAAATTCGGCAAGAAATGGGTCGAGGAGCTTTCTTCGGTCCTATGGAGCTTAAGAACGACGCCAAGCAGGGCCACAAAATACACCCCATTCTTCATGGTCTTTGGCTCTGAGGCCGTGCTCCCGACGGACCTCGAGTATGGATCCCCTCGACTCAAAGCATACAACGAGCAATCAAACAAAGAGACTCAAGAGAATGCGGTCGACCAACTCGAGAAAGCTCGCGACATGGCCCTCCTCAACTCCGCCAGATACCAGTAGAAGCTTCGACGCTACCACGACAAGCACGTGCGCAAGAGAGATCTAAACGTGGGCGACCTTGTCCTACGGCGGCGGTAAAGCAACCAAGGACGCCACAAGCTGACCCCACCTTGGGAGGGCCCATACGTAGTGGCCGAGGTCCTGAAGCCGGGGACATACAAACTTGCGGACGGAAAAGGGGTGATCTTCACCAACGCATGGAACATCAAACAGCTACGTCGATTCTACCCCTAGAATTTCAAAGCTTTATATTCCCATGTACATTCTATACCAAGGCCTTATGAATGAATGCATGAATGAATAAGATCTTTCCATCGAGCAATTTACTTTTTCACGGGTCGAAATCTCAACGTTAGAAAGGAGTACCAACCATGACCCATCATAGTCGATACCCCCTCGGGGGCTAGCAGGGGGTGCCCCCCCAAGTATCGAAAAAACCAAATAATTCTTTTGTTCCTATCAGTAAACTTCGTACGGTCTAGTAGTAGAGGCACCTCGAGCCCCTTAAGGGCCAAGAGACGACGAGCATGAGAACTCCTACACCCCTAGGCTACGGAAACTCTACTCGCTTCCTCACCCTTGAGGCAATCGAGATCTCCTTAAACAAAAGACCAAACGAGGAATACAAACATAGGCGCAAAAGGGAAACAAAGGAGCCTCGAGCGGAAAGATGGGCAAACATTCACAGATCTTATAAGTCGCTTAAAAACACAATATTACATAAGATAGAACGACAAAATACTATACAAGGGGCCTAGGCACCCAGAGCAGGCTCGCAGGCCTCAGTCCGCATCTCGGCCCTCACCACCATCACCCGCGCCCGGGCTAGTCTCGGGGGGAAATACTTCCGGCTCGAACAACTTAGCCAACCTCTCCCCAGGGACCTCTGTGTCGTCGATCAAGGTGGGGAGCCTCTCCTCGTTCTCCGCGTCAGTCTTGGAGATGTCGGTGACGAAGCCGTGGGACACCACCTCCATATCGTATGAGAAGCCTGAGCAGACTACCACCATTGCCCGCTTCACTCCGATATGTAGAGCGTCCCGCACTCGATCCCTCAGCGTCGCGCCTATGTAGCACAGCTGGTTGACCAGTGCGTCGCCTCGAGCCTCCTCCCTCGACTCGTCCATGGGCTCGACCTCCCAAGAGGTCGAGAGATCGCTTATCGCCGTCCGCAGCCGAAGGTTCAAAGCGACGTCCCCCTCGAGCTGGGTCTTGGCGGAACGGGCCTCGACTTGGGTGGCCAGCAGCTCGTCTTTAAGCCCTGCAAAGACCAACACGAAGAAATTAGCTAACACCAAGCACACCTCAGAGAAGAAACTCGACAATAGAAACGTATCGAGAATACTCTCCTCCAGAGCCGTATTCTCGCCAACCAACTTGGTGTTGGCTCTCTCGATCTCCTTGTTGGAGCGCACCAGCTCGGTGTTGGTGATGCGCAGGTCCTCGACCACCTTACCGGCCTGCGTGATGGCTCCTTCCTTCTCCAGCAGCGCCCTCTTCAAACGTTCGACGTCGTCAGAAAGGCTGCGGGATCGAGCCCGCTGTTGACGGTCCTTAAGTACTAAAATTAATAATCAAATAAACATGAAAAAGGATCAATATGAAACAAACATCTAGAATTAGGGTTTTATCTGATAGAATTCCACGAGCTTTGGTGTTTATCTATTTCTCAGGGGTTTATCAGAAAATATGGAGAGAAGGCCCACATGTCATGTTTACAACGAGATAATTACGTGCCGCGCAATTATCCTTGATCTAGAAGGGTCCAGAAGCCATGGGAACGAACGGGAGGCGATTCGGGCTCGGGGGCAGGGTGCCCGCCCACCCCCCTTGGGCGCCCGCCCTGGCCAGGAGTTGGATCGGGACTCTGCTTCGGGACAACGCTCCACCGGCCTAAAGGATCAATCTAAACCATACAATCTATGTCGGTTTGATCCAATGGCTCACGTTCACTTGAGGGGACTATAAAACCAGACCTTTGCTCGATGCGCCTCTAACGCTTGGCGGTCGAGATTCTTCTTCTTTTTCTCTTTCTTTTCTGAGTCCTTTGCGGACTTCTACTTTTCTGCGGACTGGCGCCGCTTGTCGCGATCGACCTCGTCCTCCTTTACTGGAGGCCTCGAGGACCGAACGTCGATCGGTCCCTACGAGAGCAAAGACAAGCTTAAAGAGGGATCGAAGAAAATTCAGAATCGAAGCCATATGTAAGAAAAGAACTTACCAAATCGATTGATCCCACGTCAGGCCTCATAGGGAAGCCATTAACATGCTCCGGCTGGAAGTCACCAGCGACAGCCACCCTGACCCGGGCCGCGACCTCATCGTCCGCCAGAGCCTCGTTGGACATCCGGCACGCCTCGAGGTCCCGGGACGAAACGCCGGGACCCATCTCGTCCATCCTCAGCGGCCGAGACATCAACGGGAGAACCCTCCGATGATGGACGGCCGAGAGGACGAGAGCGGCGGTCAGGCCTTCCACGCGTAATTTCTTCAAGGAGTCGAGGAGGGGGTCGAGCTGCGACTGGTGAACTTGGACGACGCCATACGTCCAGTTCTCTGGGCGCTCCGTGATCGAGCGGCCGGTGTAGGCAGGAAGGAGGCCATCGTCGTTCCGCAAGTAGAACCACTGAGAGTCCCATCCAGCATAGTTCAATGACAATCCCACCAGGATGTACTCGTGCGGCCTCTCCGTCTTGCCGGTCTTCCGCACCAGATTGAGGCACCCGGCCCGCACAGGTGGAGCCATAAATCCCAGTGGGGCATCATCCCCAAGTAGCCCTCACACACCGCGGCAAAGATCGCCGCGACGGTGATGGCATTTGGCGAGAAGTGCTGGAGCTCCACCCCGTAGTGATGGCAGAGCGCCCGCATAAAGTGACTTGGGGGAGCGCCTAGACCGTGGCGATGGAATTTGGCGAAGGAAACCACATAGCCCGTGGGCGGGCTGGGCTCCCGATGGTCCGCCGCCGGCGCAATCCACTCCGACCATGACAACGACGTGCGGGGGCATAGAAGTCCCTCCCTCTCAAGCTCCAACAGCCAGCGCTCCGTCATTGACGACGGGCGCCAGTCATCGGCGGTGACGAGTCTCACAGGCATCTTTGGGTGGAAGAAAGGCGAATTCACTACTACTCGAGGGTGCGCGCGCGCATGAGATGGCAAGGGAGCTGAGGCAAGAATGGAGGCAGAAGGCGGAAGGGAAAACGGCAGCAAAGCCACGGGATATTTATAGACGGCAACCCACCAACGGACAGATCCGATAAATATGGTAACTCCCCCCATAATTGCGCCGCCTAACGGTCTTTTTCCTCCTCACAGACGGGACGCTACGAATTCTACGCCGATACAGTGTCGCAACGGCTCTCGCCTGAAAAGACGCGCCTAATGGGCAAAAAGGTGAACCGCCGTGGTCCTTTTCCTTCCCCTATAAGCCAAGGTACGTACCCATGAAAGTCTCGAGAGGTCGCAGGCTGACCCGCCGGAAGGGTTCGACAGCCGATCTCGAGCACCAGAGTCAGGGATGCCCGACGAGTGGTCAAAAATCGAGGCCCGCCTAGAGAACTCGCTGGGGATGTCCAAGGCAGGGTTGACACGGTCGAGAGGAATCCCCCCGACAGGAGGCATCGACCCACTGGACTCTACCGAACGAGACCAGCATCCCTGACCACGTCGACCCCGCTTTATGAGAACGCCCCCGGGCTGCAGCTGACCCCCTCGAAAGGGGCACAAGTTCTCACTTGGATCACCCGCTAGGAGCTCAATCTGGTGTAGATGACGCTCGCTCTATCGAGAGTACGTCGAGACCCCTGCGCAAAACGAGCCAATCGGAAACCTTCCACCACAGGTGTCGAGAGCGTTTCTGCAAATTAGGCAATATAACCCTCGAAGGAGTCAAAAACTCCTCCAATTGCTCGGGGGTTACCCCTGCGGGGTCGCTCACGCGCCCCCACGAAAACTCGACCACAAAATATAGCCTCCACTCGAGCGCCAGCGCTCAAATGGAGACTCGGGGGCTACTGTCGAGGATATCAGTGAGGGGTACCCTAACTGATGTGTATAACAAGAATACCCATACGCAAGTCAAGGCCTCCAACTCGACGCTCTACCCAGTCATACGTACGGTCGTCGACGGCCCTGGTCTCGAACACGGAAAGAGCGTCTAGCGAATCGATCAGGGCTCGACCGCCGGTTACCGTCGAATACGGAAACAGGCTCGAGCGAATCGGAAGGCGTCGAGCGCAAGGACGCTGCCCGCCGCCTGATGCGGGCACAGGAACCAGGGCATTTAATGCTCCTGCCGCGTTCTCACCTAACCCACAGGTAACGGGAAGCGTGATAGGGAACATGCACCCGTCCCGTCATTCTTTTTGCAGCCTTCCCCATCAAACAAGCCAGAACGTGGCAGGACGTAGGGAGTGGGTCGGAACGTCTAATCAAGACCCCCCTCGAGACGCCTGAGGTCTGTTGATGGTCCTTAAGTATCAAATTTAATTATCAAATAAACAAAGAAAAGGATCCAAATGAAATCAACATCTAGACTTAGGGTTTTATCTGACAGAATTCCACGAGTTTTGGTGTTTGTCTATTTCTGCAGGGGGTTATCAGGAAATACGGAAGAAAGGCCCACACGTAGGGATTACATAGAGATATTAACGTGCCACGCAATTATCTTACATCTAGAAGACTCCAGAAGCCACGGGAAGGAAGCGGACGCCGAACGGGACCAGAGGCAGGGCGCCCGCCCTCCTGCCCTGGGCGCCCGCCCTGACTTGGAGGCCAATCAGGACTCTGTTTCTCGAGAGATCTCCACCGACCTAAAGGATCAAGGATAACCGTTCAATCAATGTCGGTTTGATCCAACGACCCATATTCACTTGAAGGGACTATAAAACCAGACCCCCTGGCCCCTGGAGGAGAGAGCCTCTCAACCCTAATTCATTATTCCTCAAGGGAGAAGAAGCCTCTGATCAAGATTAGAGCCACCACATCAATTAGACATCTAGATTAGCATAGCTACATAGGATTAGAACTAGAAGGAGTCAATCTTCGATTGGTTTCCGGATCTGTCAAGAGGATTCTTGGTAATTTTCTAATTGTTCTTCTAATTATCTTTGTTCTTCAATATTATGAATATGACTTTGTTCTACTTCAATATATTGCTTATGACTTTGCTCTACTTGCTTATATTCAAGATTATATTGTTCTTAGTTTATCATAGTTATGTACTTGGCTTAGTTAGATTGGATCTATATACATGCTTAGGATCGTATAGCGTTTATCCATCGGATCCATGGGTAAATGATAGATATTGTGTAGGCGTGGTGCTTATACTGTATTTATCTGCGATTGTACCCAATATGCCAGATCGTCGGGTAGTTCGTGATAGTGACAACTTCATTGAATCTTATATAGTCCCCCTCTCGTGTATTGGGCTGGCAGAGCAACATTATTACTGAGGAGTGATTGCTATGTTTCTCATTTACCTTGCTAATATCACTATGCATGGGCGTAGTCTTGTCTCGCAATGATTGCTAAGTATGCTTGCACTAATTATGATAATGCTAGACTATATAGTTGACAATAACTTAGGAAATATTCTTGTAGTTCGTTCTAATACCATGCTAATGACTTTCTAGAGTATCTAATTGAGGTGCTTATCATATTTATATGTGGCTGATCAGATTAATTATCTTTGTCACTATTCATTATTTCATATATCTTTTATGTGACACTTACCCCTGTATGAAAGAGTTAGATAAATGTTCTCAATTATACATGCAATGATAGATACTCAATCTCATATTCTATTCTGTAATCAATATTGATGATTGTTAATCCCTTCCCAGTGGTAAAAATATAAATAACGATACCTGGAATACTTCCCGGTTAAAATGCTACATCGGTATTAATCTGTGCGCTTGCAGATCCCATTCATTATTTATTTAGAAGAGCAATTGCATATTTCAATACCGCGTCTCTCATGTCATGCTGGGGATGACAACTTGGCTTAAGTGGTATGAGGGATAGGTTTGGCATTTTTGGCACCGTTACTAGAATTAGAAAACTGTCTACTTTTGGTAATGATGTTAAGAATACCAAACAAGGTCAGCGCTCTGGCTGGCAAGGCATTACATGGCACCAGACCCTCGAGTAGGCACATTTCCTCCCTGAAGAAGGGTCGAGCGTCGAGTGACAGCACCTCAACCACTCCGATGCAGATGCAGCCGCAACGTACAAGCATGCAACAGATAAACCAGCCTAGGACGGCGCGTAGAGCGGGATACCGGGGCACGCGTAATCATCATCAAGCTATCAGGACAAGATGGCTGCAGACCATGCCGGTACGGAGGCCTCGAGTAGGTCAGCACGCCATACCTCTATCGACCCCTACTCTGACGCCTATACATGTACCCTTGGTCTCTCCTTAGAACTATAAAAGGGGAGGCCCGGGAGTGGATACAAGGGACGCGATACAACATCACCCAGCACAACACACACGTAGTAGAGCTTCCATACTCCATCCCAGTTCATACATGCTTCTATTCACCCCTGTACAAGCACTTAGGTGCAGAATAATACAAACTCTCCCCCCCGCTGGACATAAGGCCTTCTCTTGCCCGAATCAGGATAAATCTTTGTGTCTTTTTGCATCACCATCTGGAAAAGGGAGCACGCATACAAATTTACTAGTTGGTGTGACCCCCCAGGGGGAAACACCGACACGTGGAAGTCGGCGCGGCCCGCAGGGAAGCAGTCCCGGACGCCGGCGTAGTTTCCATCTCCGTTGAAACCCTAACTGGCGGCTGCAAAGGTCCCCGGCGAACGCTACTATGTTTTCCATGGGCAAGCGCTAATTGGGTTATTAGGGGCAGGGGAAAAAATGGCGGGATATTTGGCGTTCTCTGCTCTGTTTTCGGTGGACTGCAGCGCCAATTTTTTTTTCCGTTCCTCGACCATGGCGGGATTAGATAGAAAATTTTGAGAGAGTCGAGGGAGGGGTGGACGAGGGGAAGAAGAGGCAAGCGTGCATCCCGGCTGGGTCATTGGTAACTTTGATGGGCTCAAGAGCATGGCGCTCCGGGGCCTTGTTTAGTTCCCAAAATTTTTGCAAAATTTTTCAGATTCCCCGTCACATCGAATCTTTATGCATGGAGTATCAAATATAGATGAAAATAAAAACTAATTGCACAGTTTGGTCGGAATTGACGAGACGAATCTTTTGAGCCTAGTTAGTCTATAATTGAGTAATATTTGTCAAATACAAACGTAAGTGCTACTATTCCTATTTTGCAAATTTTTTTGGAAGTAAACAAGGCCCGGGTCTGGGTCCACAAGTCGGATGCGATGGAGACAAATTTAATCTCATGTACGCGTACGTGTCACATGCCATTGATCGGAAAGCACAGAACTGATAAGGCCGACGGCCTCTTGGCTTGTTAGCGATATAATTAAAGTAATCAGAACAATTTACCGGTACTAGACAAATTGATGGTAATTCATTTATATGGTTATATTTTGTGAAACTTGTTTATCAAACCGTTTAGATACATATATGTTAGAATAGACAAATAAGTTTGTTGAAAGACAAACGAATTACAATTTAATTCATAGATTGTACTCCCTTCTTAACTTTCACTTCTCGATAAATGAATCTGAGAAAATTTCTACTGCATAATTAGTATCGTTGAAACTATATTTGAATCAATTTTTACAGCGTGTTTGGTCTGCCCGATCAGCTCGTCTAGAACTATCTGATCCTAAAACCGAGCCTAAGAATACCGTTTGGTTTGCGTCACCATGTCATGATGTCCATCGTCAGGTCATTCTATTTGAATCTATAGTGGTGGTAGTAGTAGTACAAGTGCTAGTAGTGTAGTGTTTAGTACTAGTAGTAGTGCTAGTAGTGTCGTGGTAGTAGTAGTGAAGTAATAATGCTAGTAGTAGTAGTATTAGTAGTAGTGTGGTGGTATTAGTAGTAGTATTAGTGTAGTCCTAGTAGTAGTACTCGTAGTAATAGTAGAAGTTCTATTAGTTTTGGTGGTAGTATAGTAGTAATCCTAGGAGGCCAATCATAGTAGTAGTAGTAGTAATGGTAGTAGCTAGTGAGTGAGTGATTGAGTGAGTGAGTAGTAGTAGAAGGGCTACATACATGTATTAAGCGTGGTTGTAGCAGTAGTAGTGCCACGTTCATGTTACACATGGGTCATCTAGCATAGGTTCCATAATCAAGATAGGTTTGGTAGAAGTGATTGTGTTTGGGATATACTTTTGTAAAGAATTATATTTTTTGTAAAGAATTATGTAAGGATAATATATATTAAAGTTAAAAAAAATTCATATATGGTGAAATCCACAATGAAAATACAATATATATACTTGTTTTTTTGAAAAAAAAGCAAATTTTTTTTTGAAAAAGGTGCTCCACGTTGGGTTCGAACCCGGAGCACCTAGTCCAACAAAGTGCTGATCTACCAGTAAGCTATTCAAGTGTAGTCGACAATTGGTCGCCTTCAACTTAGATCTACAATAGCTGATTGTATTAAAGCCTGGGCCGCTGGGCCGGTGGGTACGCGGCGTTAATACTTCATCCGCCGCGGCATTAAGGCTCCGCCTAAGCCTCTGAGCGTCTCCGCTTCCCACATCGCATCTGCGCTTCCCACATCGCAAGCTGGCAAGGATGCAGTTGCGCAATCCGCGGGGCCAGTTCGCCCCCTCCGGGAAGGTGTCATCGGCGGGCAAGACGGAGGGCCGTGTGGTAGCCGGCAAGACGACCGCCTCTTCCGTGCCCAAGAAGAGGGCCGCCGGCTAGAAGAGCTCCGGTCCAGCCTCCTCGGCGGGCAAGAGGAAGGGCCGTGTGGCGGCCGCCAAGAGGACAGCCTCCACCTCCGCGCCCAAGGAGAAGATCTTCACGGGCAAGGAGAAGATCGTAGCAGCTGGCAAACGCCCGAAAAGGCTTCCGGTGAGATTTGGGGGTTAGGGTTTCAATTAGGCTTATTTTAAATGCATGATGTTCAGATCATTGGCTGCAATAACATTATTATTTCCTAAATTACTTGCTCTGTTGTTGTCACTGCAACATCGCAAATCCAATCAAATTAGTGCAGCAGTCAAAGGCCTGAAAAACACGCTACACATTAAACCACCTCAAAGCTACACATGTGCAGTAGTAGTAGTCTGGACTGCCTGAGGGAGTTAACATTTAGGGAATGCAATGAATGAATTAATAAAGATCCATGTTACAAAAAAAATCTTGATTTGTGTACCTCAAATTCTGCTATGGCCAACTGAATATCTTATAATATCATGTTTGTGTGTCCAATCCATGTTACAAATTACTAATATGATTTGTGTGATGCTTACTGGTATGGACTGAGAAATTTGGGAACTCAGAAATATCCATCTGATAATTCAACTGATAACAAAAAAGAAGATGCAACAGTTGCTACATTGATCAGGTGCTGACTTGTGCTGCTGGTTCAGTACCTCTATGTACTTACTGAATTGACCTTGCTATTGGGATATTTATTCTTGTGCAATCTGCTTGTTTATATTACTACTACTCTATTTCATTAATTCCTGTCTGGTAGAAACCACTATGACTAATATGCTATCTAGATGTGCTGTGTTACCCTATTCTGCTACTGTCTGTTATATATATATATATATATATATATATATATATATATATATATATATATATATATATATATATATATATATATATATATATATATATATATATATATATATATATATATATATATATATATATATATATATATATATATATATATATATATATATATATATATATATACTAGTTTCCTCTATATATACTAGTTTCCTATTCTGCTGCTATCTGCTATTTAGATGTGTTGTGTTACCCTATTCTGTGCTCAACACGTTTGATCTATCTGTGCTCAACACGTTTGTTAAATTGGAAGGACAAGAGATCATTAAGGAGCGAAAATGGAGCATTAGTAAAAAGTGTCATTAACAAGGACATTCACATCAATGATTCCTTAAAAAACAATCATTTAATCTTATCATTCCCCTAATTATTTATAAAAAGTGTATGACTCTGACCAGAGATCATGCATAACAAAATGTGACTTAAACAAAGAAATCGTCAGTCTGGTCCTCTCCAACGGTTGTAGCTGGTGCAACAAATCCATCATCAACGTAGGTCTCATCTTCTTCTTCATCTTCCACATCAAGAAACGTTGTATGATCTGGTTCGGGAATAGATTGGGCAAGCGCCTGAGTAATAATAGAGGCATCACCACTAGAGCCTTGCATGTCTGATCTCCTCCAATTTGTCAAATCCATACGTGTATGCAATGCATGATCCATATCTTGAACTCCCACGTCAAGTAAGTTTGTGTCAATTTCACCCTCATCTCTTGTTTCTTCAGGCATGGCAAACAAATTCCTAGGCTTGATTGCAACAACAGAACACCAACCTGACTTGCTAGGGATGTCAGCATAAAACACTAATTCAGCTTGTGTTGCTAGAATGTATGGTTCACTAGAGTACCGAAAACGACTTCTATCGATCTCGATAACACCATATTCATCCTTATTAAATCCTCTATTTTTGCTCGTACTGGCAGCTGGAATATCATACCAGTCACACTGAAACAACACAACTTCTTTTTCCATCCCAGGGAAATCAAGAGTGATGATTTTTGTAATAACACCATACCATGCCATATTGTCGCTACTGCCATCACCCTTCACACAAACACCACTATTTCGTGTTGTCAACCTTTTCTCAGTAGAAATGGTTCGGAATACAAAACCATTGATAAAGCATCTATTGAACACACGGGCTCTAGGGTCCGGTCCTTTAGCAAGGCAATATAAGAAATCATTATTTATGCCTTCGTCATTTGCCTTTCTCATCTAAAAAAATGCAGTAACACAAAGTGAGTGAACAACATATGACATCATGTCACTAGTTATTGAGACTCAAAAATAAAATTAATTGATTACTTACCTTGTTCTCAAACCAGTTTATAATTTGCTCCATGTGTCGTTTGTCAAGGTTTCTTGTACCATATTTCCTCAGTTCGTCAATATGCTCACTGCATTACAAAAATAATTTCAGTTAAATAATATAAATGACTAAAAAATCATAAAAAAACAATGGTGGTATATATTGCAACTTACTCAACCCATGTTGTCACAGAACCGACCAAATTATAAGAGTTCAAGTGTAGAAACGATCGACAAGCAATCAAGTTTCCAAACTTGAGCCCATATAATCCCGGTAGTCAACTGAAATCACGAAGGATTTCAAACCAACTCGCAACAAACCAAGATCGTAATAGTTCAACATAAATACAGCGAATGTTACACAGTCATTCATTGCCGTCGAAGCGGCACCACATCGGAGTTATTAAGTTATTACAACACATGTTCGAAGTAGCGGAAGCAAAATAATTACACACACTTGTTCAAGTTCAGTTCACAAGTTCTTGTTATTGCCAGAGTCTACACCATCCTTCCAAAAGCAACAGGTACGAGTTTGTTAGAGAACCGTGCCCAACGGTTAGTCCTCATCCCCAGTGGGATGGAGACAGGTCTTGCAGAAGCCGTCATAAAAGATGTCATCTGCAACAGGTGGGAATAAACCCTGAGTACGAGAATGTACTCAGCTAGACTTACCCATCTAGTAAAACATAAAAGACACCAAGGATCATGCAAGGCCAATATCAATTAGGGCTAGTTGACTCAACATTTTCCAAAAGCTTGCATTAAAACTAACTTATTGTGGAAGCATCATGTTTATTCATTATCAGCCTACCACTAGATTAGCACCTGTACTAAAGCACTTCACTTTATTATTACAAGCAATAATAACCATATCAAGTTCATCGTATGTTCTTCCTTGCTATCATCATTATCATGAACCAAGTTCATTAGTGAATGCTACGTTTGCCGCTGCTCTGTCAAGTTCTCACTGACCGGGAGAGACGGCGATTCGAATCGAATTCCTATCCAGCTGGAGGGGTATTCCTAGCACTCACCCAAGCATCCCCCGTCGGAGAGCCAACGGGTCACCTCTGGTACGCACTCCCAGGGCTACCACTCTGCCAGGGAGGTCAGGAATTTTAACTCACCTGCCTTTGGGCTTACGTCAATGGTCCCCCGCACACCGCACTTCCTCCGGTAGTGCGCACTTTATACTTGCCGGTCTTCCGGCCTGAGTCATACTACTCGGCTTCGTGGTCGGAACGAGTTATCCGGCCAACTAAGTGTCAGGCATGCGTTCAACATGACAAGAGGACGTACAACAGTCGGTCCTTAGCTGCCACAGACGGAGTTACTACAACCTTGCAAAACTCCGCCCGGCTTAAGTCAAATTTAATCAGGTTCCATCCACGATAGCACATATAGACCATCGTGATCCGACACAACCCTATATCGCGCAGGTGACAGGAAATCACCCGACTTCTACCGATTAAGCATGGCTAAGCTGCTACCCGATCCTAACTCTACAGCCAAGGTAGGGTAAATTATCTGGACAAGGATAGAGTAAAGTGCAGCAAAGGTTTCATCACAACTCCTATACTTAATGCATCAATAGATATAACATATTCAAGTAAACTTTTGAAAGTAAAGGGATACTTAGGATGCTCCGGGGCTTGCCTTTCACGAACGAGGCTGGCTCGTGGTTCGGGCACTCAACTTCTTCTTCGGGCTCCTCGAGTCCGACTTGCTAGACCTCCACCTCCTGGCTGCCCTCCTGGCCTTTGGGGTTCGCTTGGAGCTCGAAGGAAGCGGTCACGTCCGATGCACCTATTGCATGCTCAACTAATAAGAAGACGTGCATAAAAAGAGGATGAATGCTTGATACATAACTAAACTCACTAGACACTCATTTACGGAGTAATTTCTAAGTGAACTTACAAGAAAACCACATGAATTGATCAAACTGGACAAGTCAACTTATAAACAGCAAGCACCCAAAACAGGACAGCTCAGTAATTAGACCATAACTAGTGATAGGCAGATCCAACAAACATGAGTGAAGACATTCTGAAAAGCTCATGGAATTGTCTACAAATCATCTTTAAACATCACAGCAAGATTCATAAGTTAAACCAGCCTTAAAAACAAAGTTCCAGGTTCTGTCCCAGAAAACAGAGAGCACCTATTTCTGGAACCCAACTTGGAACAGCCATAACTTTTAAACTGCTAGGCCAATTGATCCCAAATTTAAACCACAGCTAGTTCATAAAGTTTACAACAACTGTGATTTAGACAAGTTTCCCAGAAAACTCAGTTATCATTAAGCCAAAGCTAAATTACTTCCTTGCTGTCCAGAACAGCTTTTAGCCCACCAATTAATTATTTAATGACATAACCAAAACATAAACAATGCCAACCACATGGGTTATGAGCACAAGCACACCACAAGATAATCAGAACATCATATGATAACCTCCAAATATTTATTAACAAGGCATTTATTAATTTAATTCTAGAAAGGAGCATAATTACAAGATACTGGTAAAAGTGCTTAGAAAAATCTACAAAAATTACAGCAGCACAAGTATAGCACCAAAGCATCACCATAAAATTTTCAGAGCAAGAGCACATACCAAATTAAAGATATACTTTTAATATATGACAAGGTCTTTATTTCATAAATTGAGAAACATGGCTTATAAAGTGTCAAACAGCAGATTTCAGATTATTTACAGGTTATCAATACCATAAACACGTTTATTACCAAAGTAGAGCACCAGCATAAGCACCAATTATTTTATATGATTTAATTAAGGAAACAAGCCAAATTTCAATCATAAATTACATATCAGAGCTGCGTTACTTAAAAAATCATGAAATATTTATCATAGCCTTCTAATACCACACAGAGATTACCATAAAAATTTCACAGCAAGATAAGCAGTATAACAAAAGATATGAATTTATCCATGAATAACAAGATTAAATCCCAATAAATATTTTTCCCAGAAAACATGGTTCATTTTATATTTTTATTAAAAACTGGCCATCTCAAGGAATACTACAAAATTGGTTTCACCATTTTTGGATCTCCAGAACTCGAGATATAATTTTTGCAAAAACAGCTCAAACCCTAAAACAAACAAAGGAGAAAGAGAGGCTGACAGAGGGACCCCACGAGTCAACCGACCCCACATGTCAGCGACCCGAGAGCAGAGGCGCGACTTGACCGCCGGAGATCTCGTCGACGGCGAGGTCTCGGCGACGACCAAGGTCACCATCGTGCTCCCCTCTCCAAACCGCATCGAGCGGTGCCCAAAACCCTAACTCTACTGGACCCTAGGTACCTCGCCCTCGCGAATGGCGGCACGGCGGTGGTGCGCGGCCGACCGCCGGCATCTCTGGCCGGAGACAGAGCGGAAGAGAATGCAGACGATCATCAGCAAGACCAAGCGGAGCTTTTGGGACAAGAATGAGGAAGAATGGTGGACTACAGAGCCCTGGCCACGACGCCGGTGACCATGGCGGAGCTCCGGCGAGGTAAGCTCGTGACGGAGAAGGCAATGCGGGCTCACCGAGGCTCGGCAGCTGCAGCCAACTTGACGACGGTGAAGTGGAGAGACCGGCGGAGCGATGGACGGAGCTGCTTGGCCGGAGACACGGAGACACGTGCGCGCGAGCTCCCCGAAACAACGGCGGCGTCGCGGAGACGACGACGCACGCGAGAAGGAGAGAGCCGCGAATGGAATGACGCTGTCCACGCGACCGAGAGCGCCGTGGCGAGCTATAGGACGCGCTGGGGACTGACGAGCGGGACCAACGGCGACGTACGGAGGCCACGGGTCCAGACACGCGGCGTCACCGGCGAGCTCCCCTGTCTAACGGCGACCTCATTCAGTTTCCAAAACCCGACTGAAACTCGATTTTGCCCAGCGATAAACTCCTAAACCACTCGATGATTTTGCTGGCTAATTGCTCTATGCTGGAGAGCTACATGAGTACTCCAACATTGCTTACATGATTATGAACAACACACCCTCGAGCAAACTGCAGCGATTCCACACTTTGAAAATTTCTAAGTGTTGAAAACAGCCCTAATTTTGCATTGTGGGTCACTTTTGAGCTAGTTGTGAGCATTTTCATGAGATGGCCATAAAACAACTTTTGTTCCTTATAAAATTTGCTACAAATTTGCTGTAGAAAGTTTTGACATGAAAACATTTTATGAAACACTTTTTAAAAGCGTAAGCAAAAGAGGTTTCTAGGGCCTATTTGTATAAGTATGACTTAAGTGATTATTTTGGAGAAGTGATCAACATGAACATTGTTCCCAAGGTTAAGTTAAGCATAGATAAACTAATTACCAAGGCATAAAGCACAAACACAAGCATGGTTCACTCAAGCATAGGCATAGGAAGACTACTTAAACAATTTAAATCACATATTTGCATGGAATGACATGGCTCAAGATAGATGATGATCATGATATGCTTTGAGTAGATGATGATGCTCATGCTATGCACATGATTAATGCAACCATAACACTGGGGTGTTACAGCCCTCCCCCTTACAAAAATCTCGTCCCGAGATTTGAAAGCTTACTGATTTTCGAAGAATGTTTTGTAAACTTCTTTTAAATAATCCTTGGTTTCCCAAGTGGCATCTTCTTCCTCGTGGTTACTCCACAACACTTTGTAGAATTTTACCACTCGATTACGAGTCACCCTTTCCTTGCGGTCAAGAACCGCTACTGGTTTTTCTTCATATACCAAGTCTCACTTCAACTTGATATCCCGAACTTCCACTCTTTCCTCCGGAACACGAAGGCACTTCTTTAATTGTGATACGTGGAAGACAGGGAAAATAGCTCGAAGCGCAACTGGAAGTTGAACTTTGTATGCTACATTCCCTTTCCTTTCGAGAATTCGATAAGGTCCCACGTAACGAGGTGCAAGCTTTCGCTTGACTCCGAACCTTTGTACCCCCTTCATCAGAGACACCTTGATATACACATGGTCACCAACTGAAAACTCAATCGGCTTCCTACGTTTGTCGGCATAACTTTTCTGACGAGCTTGAGCAGCTTCCAGGTGATGCTGGATGGTACGAACTTGCTGCTCTGCTTCGTTCACGAAATCGATGCCATAATACCTTCGCTCTCCGGCTTCTACCCAATTCAACAGGGTTTGACACTTTCAACCGTACAGGGCTTCAAATGGAGCCATCTTGATACTCTCCTGATAACTATTGTTGTAGGAGAACTCAGCTAATGGCAACCACTTAACCCAAGAACCTTTTGAAGAAAGAGCACATGCCCTTAACATATCTTCTAGGATTTGGTTAACCCGTTCAGTTTGACCTGCTGTTTGGGGATGATAAGCAGAGCTACGGACTAAATGAGTATCAATCTGCTCATGCAGACATTCCCAAAAACGAGCAGTGAACTGTGGTCCACGATCTGATATGATAGTTCGAGGCACCCCATACTGGCGAACAATGTGCTCGAAATACAACTCCGCATATTGATGTGGACGATAGTCAGTTCGAACTGGAATAAATCGAGCAACCTTGGTCAAACGGTCTACAATCACCCAGATAGAATCGTAACCCTTAACAGAAGTTGGGAGACCAACGATGAAATCCATGCTGACTTCTTCCCATTTCCAACCAGGAATTGACAAGGGTTGAAGCAAACCAGCTTTCATGTGAACAGCCTTCACACGACAATAATTGTCACAACGAGCGACAAAAGCAGCGATCTCCTTTTTCATCTTTGTCCACCAAAACAAAGGTTTCAGATCCTGATACATCTTGCTACTACCAGGATGGATAGACAATTTGGATGAATGAGCTTCAGATAAGATCTGATTTCGTAGCTCATGGTCTTTTGGGACCACTAGTCGATCCTTGAACCAAAGAATTCCGTTCTCATCGACCCTGAAATGCTTGGTTTCTTCTTCCTTCATTTTTCTCTTTATATGGTGGATGCCTACATCTGTTTGCTGCAATTCGATGACTCGATTGCGAAGAGTACTCTCCAGAGAAATCTGGTTGAGCACAAGTGGATGCATGAGATGTGACAATAACGGATCTTCCACTTGGATAGAGTGACAGTGCGCTTTTCGACTTAAAGCATCCGCAACCACGTTTGCCTTGCCCGGATGATAGTGCACTTGTAGATTGTAATCTTTAATCAACTCAAGCCACCGTCGCTGCCGCATGTTCAGTTCAGGTTGAGTGAAGATATACTTGAGGCTCTTATGATCGGTGTAGATATTACACAGATTACCCAGCAAATAGTGCCTCCAGATTTTCAAAGCATGAACAACTACCGCCAATTCTAAGTCATGAGTAGGGTAATTGACTTCATGCTTTCGAAGTTGGCACGAGGCATACGCGATAACGTGACCTTCCTACATTAACACACAGCCTAAACCAATACCCGACGCGTCGCAGAAGACATCGAAGGGTTTCTCGATATCAAGCTGAGCTAGAACAGGAGCTGACGTCAGCAATGTCCTCAACTTGTGGAATGCCTCTTCACACTCAGGCGTCCACACAAACTTCTCATCTTTCTGAAGTAGACGGGTCATAGGCTTGGATATTTTTGAAAATTCTGGAATGAATCAACGGTAATACCCAGCCAAACCGAGAAAACTCCGAACCTCGTGTACCGAACTTGGAACTTTCCAATCCAGCACTTCTTGCACCTTAGCCGGATCCACCGATATGCCTTCTTCAGATAAGACATGGCCCAAGAAAGGTACTTTCTTTAGCCAAAACTCGCATTTGCTAAATTTCGCATAAAGTAGATGCTCACACAAACGCGACAACACCACACGCAGATGCTCTGCATGCTCCTCTTCATTGCAAGAATATACTAGGATATCATCAATGAAGACCACCACAAACTTGTCCAATTCGGGCATGAACACCGAGTTCATGAGGTACATGAAGTGAGCAGGTGCATTTGTAAGACCGAAGGACATGACGAGATACTCATACAACCCATACCTCATCGAGAAAGCTGTCTTAGGTACATCTTCAGGACGAATCTTGATCTGATGGTACCTAGATCGCAAATCAATCTTGGAGAATACCTTGGCTTTAGACAACTGATCAAACAAAATATCTCTTTAGACAACTGATCAAACAAAATATCAATGCGAGGAAGAGGGTATTTATTCTTGATGGTCATTGCATTTAGGGGACGATAGTCTACACACATGCGCAAAGATTGATCCTTCTTCTTCACAAAGATAGCCGGACAACCCCATGGAGAAGAACTAGGACGGATAAGACCCTTCTTCAACAACTCATTCAACTAGGTCTTAAGCTCAGCTAGCTCATTGGGTGGCATTCTATAAGGTCTTCTAGAGATAGGAGAGGTACCGGGAATCAATTCAATTTTAAACTCCACATCCCGATCCGGAGGAAGCCCGGGCAAATCATCAGGAAATACATCCGAGAACTCACACACCACCAGAATATCCTGAATAGCCTTAGATGTAACTGCATTCACAGTGCTACAGATTTGAATATCACGAGGGAGTGGCACTAGAAATGCCTCCTTAGTATTCGGGTCTTTCAACATCACTACACGAGTGGTGGTGTCAATAAGAACTCCATTGCCACTCATCCACTTCATCCCCAGAATTACATCTATGCCCACACCGGGTAGAACAACCAAATCAGCAAGAAACTGACGGCCTCCTATTTCTAGAGTTGCCCCCAAAACCACTTGATTGGTGGAAATATCATTTCCCGCAGCGCTAATACAATAACTGCCCTTATCAAGTGTAAATGCCTTGAGATTATGCTTAGACACAAATTCGGAACTCACAAAAGAATGCGATGCTCCTGAATCAAAAAGCACAAGTGCGTCACATTGGTTAACCAGAAACTTACCAGCTGTAACTACCTCACCAGCAGGGATTGCTTCCACAGTGGTGTAGTGAACACGCCCCTGACGGACGTTCCCTTGATTGACCTTCTTTGGTGGGTAAAGACAGTTGCTCTGCCAATGCCTGGTCTGATTGCAGTTCCAGCACGGACGGTTGGCAGGTGGAGTCTTGGCATAGTTGGGACCTGTGTTGCCCCTAGGAAGAGCAATAGAGTACCCCTTGCGGAAAGCCGTCTTTGCCTGATTCTTCTTCATAGGCGGGCGATACCGCTGGTTAGGGGTTGGAGCACGGATCGGTGGTCTAGCTGCCACTGGAGCCTTGGACTGAGATGCCCCTGCCCCGGCTTCAAAAGCCCTCTTGCGAGTCTTGGTCGCAGTGTACACAGTGTTATAGTTCTCTTGAGTGAGAGCATCACTGACAAACTCATTGAAAGTTGCACACTTAGTGCGGCCCATAGTCTTTAGCAACTTGGGGCCAAGACCCCGCTTGAAGCTAGCAATCTTTTTTGCCTCAGTGTTCACAAACTCAGGAGCATACCTAGACAAATGATTGAAAGCATGCAAATACTCCTTCATAGTTTTGTTGCCCTGACTTAACTGCATGAACTCAGTATGCTTCATCTCCATGACACCAGGAGGAATGAAATGCCCCTTAAAAGCTTCACGGAAAAGATTCCAGTCAAGCACCGTGTTGGCTGGAAGAGCTTCCCGGTACTGATTCCACCAGATGCCTGCTGGACCTTGCAGTTGATGAGCTGCATACTCTGCCTTCAAACCTTCTGTCAACCGAAGCAAGCGGAACTTTTGTTCCACTGTGTTCAGCCATTCTTCAGCTTGAAAGGGTTCTTCAGCTTCTCTGAAAGGTGGGGGCTTCGTATCCATGAAGTCCTTGAAGCTACTGTACTGGTTAGGAGCTGGCCCTTCATGTGCATGACGACCACCCTGATTGGCCATCCGAGTGATGGTCTCAGTGAGCATCCTCTGATTTTCCACCATCATTTGCATTAACTCAGCAGGATTTGATGGTGGAGGAGGAGGGGGTGTATTCATGTTTGCACGCTGTTCCGCACCTCGGGTGCCATGAGACATCTATAAAGACACAGTCAGTGAGCATTGATGATGACAAGATTTGCCGCAGAAGAACTTATATTTATGCCTGAAAGTATTCGAGAGAATAGCTTTACAGAAAAGGCACAATAATTCAATTCCACAAAACAACATCACCAATCCAACACATGACAGAGATATCCACAATATGCACCACAATGGAAAACATCGTCATAACATAACGAACATGTTAAGATTGCACATTGGGTCCACAAAGTTATTACACCATCCTAGTACATGCCATGAGTCAAGGTCAAAGTTCCGGATTACAACATGGGTACAAAAGCATCACCGCTAGCTGCCAGACTACAAAAGATCCTCACATGACACTACCCACTACTCCCTACACTCCAGGCTCGTCGTCCGAGTCAGCGTCGAAGATCGCCTCTCCATCCTCGTCGCTAACTGGCTCAAGCTCCTCGTCCTCCACGTCCTCGTGCAAGGGTGGTGCAGCCGCTGCTGGTCCATCGGCCTCCATACCATCATCATCGGCCACAATCACCTGAGGTCCCACCTCTGGATACACGGGTATAGGGCGAGGAATAGGGTGTAGCAAGTTATTGAGACGGTGAATCTCCACAAGACCAGCCTCAATCTGATCTTATAGATAGTTCTCCCGCTCAAGCGACTGAATCCGGTGCATCTCCCAAGCCCGGCGCCTGTTCTCCGACACACGGAGTGCAGTGTCCCTCTCACGAGTAACCTGCACCAAGCGCTCCTGCACCGTCTCCCTCTCTCTAGCCAACTGACTCATCTGGTCCTGCTTATGATCTCTCTCCCTAATGGCCTTCACCCACTGCTGCCTACGGTACTCCGCAATGTCTTCCCAGTCATTGCGGTCCTTCTGAGCTTGCTCCAGGAGTTTAGCTAGCTTGCGAAACTTGCGAGCACGCTTTTCAGCCTTCTGTTGCATCTCCTGAGCCTGGCGAACAGCCACCATCACCTGTGCATAGGTGTCCTCTTGCTGACTGATCAGCTTGAGCACAGCCATCATAGCACTCATAGCAGGACTAGAACTCTCAGCTCTCTCTCCCCTGCCTCGAACCAAAGCACAACCATTAGCCTGTTTCCATTCCGCTGCTGCTGGGTCAGCACGGGGAATGAAGGTCGCTGGTCCTCCTGTCAGCTCATCACCAAACCTCTGACAGATATTGAGTAGCATAGCCTGGGCTGCAACCTGAGCTGCTTCCCAAGGAGTCTGCCCATCCGAGTTACAGGTCCACCCTGTCCATGCAGGCCTGCCCCCATGTGGAGGGACAACTCTCTGCATAGCAAACCACTGCAACTCCCCTGTCATATCCACCTCCCACCAAGAATACTGAGGTGGCTCAGTGTACCCCACAGACTGTAGCACTCTCCAAAGCAAGGTAGGAGTGCCAAACTCGCTCAAGAAAGTGTCACGGGGGCGAGGTGAAGCGGGCACGTCCATCTGTGGAAAGGAATAGGAATACCATGGTAAAAGAGGATTAGTTTAAGCAACATTTATTTATTTAATTAAAAGGGACGACATTGTAAGGGAAGGAGTAGACATAATGTATGTATGAATGCGACATGATGCATGCACGAACCGTACGTCCTCACAAACTTAGAAAATTAATATTCTAACGGATATACGGTGGCATAAATTCGTCTCTCGATACGATAACTAACGATTTACACTTGCGCTGTTAGAGTACTTGCAGAAAACTTCATTTCAGCCCAACAGTTCCCAAAATATCACTCAAGAAAGCAGTAAACTAAGTGCACATTGCTTGGACATGCCCAACATGCACAAACAATGACACCACAGCTACCCGAGAAATTAAATGCTCCCCAATTAAGTTTCTTTCGTGGTTCCATGGTTTTGACATGTAACCACTCCAGAAAACCACCGCGGACACTTCCCTACACCGCCGTTTGGACGATCATGCTCTCACAGCTCACACTTACCAGAGCGTAGGTGCGACGTTGCATAATTTAAATCTAGCGACATATGTGGCTAATTTACATATGAAGGCTACCTCTACCATTAGACCACAGGGTAGCATAGTGCGGTCCTCACACATCCATACCTGAGTACTGCCGGAGATGCATAAATAAAACCCCTCAAGTCAGTACTTAAATAGCCACCTATAGTCCTTATATGGGCAAGGAGGATTTGACCTCTGGCATAACTTAAGTGTTGATTTACCATTTTATTTAGAAACTTTTTTTGTTTTTAAATACACAAACGCTGCATTTATAATGCTGAACTTGCTCCGATACCAGCTGTCACAGAACCGACCAAATTATAAGAGTTCAAGTATAGAAACGATCGACAAGCAATCAAGTTTCCAAACTTGAGCCCATATAATCCCGGTAGTCAACTGAAATCACGAAGGATTTCAAACCAACTCACAACAAACCAAGATCGTAATAGTTCAACATAAATACAGCGAATGTTACACAGTCATTCATTGTCGTCGAAGCGGCACCACATCGGAGTTATTAAGTTATTACAACACATGTTCGAAGTAGCGGAAGCAAAATAATTACACACACTTGTTCAAGTTCAGTTCACAAGTTCTTGTTATTGCCAGAGTCTACACCATCCTTCCAAAAGCAACAGGTACGAGTTTGTTAGAGAACCGTGCCCAACGGTTAGTCCTCATCCCCAGCGGGATGGAGACAGGTCTTACAGAAGCCGTCATAAAAGATGTCATCTGCAACAGGTGGGAGTAAACCCTGAGTACGAGAATGTACTCAGCTAGACTTACCCGTCTAGTAAAACATAAAAGACACCAAGGATCATGCAAGGCCAATATCAATTAGGGCTAGTTGACTCAATATTTTCCAAAAGCTTGCATTAAAACTAACTTATTGTGGAAGCATCATGTTTATTCATTATCAGCCTACCACTAGATTAGCACCTGTACTAAAGCACTTCACTTTATTATTACAAGCAATAATAACCATATCAAGTTCATCATATGTTCTTCCTTGCTATCATCATTATCATGAACCAAGTTCATTAGTGAATGCTACGTTTGCCGCTGCTCTGTGTTGACGGTTCTTAAGTATCAATTTTAATCATCAAATAAACAAGAGAAAGGACCAATATGCAACCATCACCTAGAATTAGGGTTTGATCTGACAGAATTCCACGAGTTTTGTTGTTTATCTGTTTCTGCAGGGGGTTATCAGAAATAAGGAAGAAAGGCCTACATGTCGGGATTACATAGAGATATCAACGCACCGCGCAATTTTACATCATCTAGAAGACTCCAGAAGCCACGAGACCGAAGCGGAGGCAAAACTGGGCCAGGCCCAGGGCGCCCGCCCTGGTAGCCTGGGCGCCCGCCCCCCTGTTGGAGCCAAATCAGGACTCTTTCGCTCGGGATATTCCACCGACCTATTGGATCAAGAAAAACATAGTACCACCTCGCCTATCCACCCAAAAACGCATAGAAGGGGAGGACTATATAAGCAAGGCCCCCTGGCCCCTGGAGAAGACATGAAGAAATTATCATAGAGACTGAGGGGTGCCCTCGAAGGAAAATCTCTTCTCTAATTAATATTTCTTTTTAGGCTTAGCAATCAATGTAAGGTACAAATAGATCTTCTAGTTTCTACTAGATTGAGAGAGATAGAGTGGAGGTGTAGAGTGGAGGAAGCCCGGCCTGTCGGTGTCTACTCCAAGCTTGTACCTGCGGGATCAAGTTCTCCTAACCCGAAGCTTGCTCCTAGGATTCTTCAGTAATTCGACTTCTAAATTCTAGTAAGTTCTTGTTTTATTGTTCTTATGGTTTATGAGTTTACTTTAATCTCTTCGCGTAGAGTTTAGAGTAATCATTGCTGGCATAAACATGGTGTTTAGGCTGGGGTACTCATAGATATTCCCTGACTAGCTGGACCGTGGTAGTAGTGAGGAACGTGACAATTCCGAGCTACCTTTGTAGATCACATCTCGTTAGCAGGAAGGATAGGGTTTATAGGTGCGGGTCGAACATCCTTTGTGGTGTCTAGATTCCGTTAGCCTCCCCATTAGAATAGTAGATCATCCTTACCAAGGTTAGAAGGAGACTACGGTTGCAGTCTTCTCTATTTATCACTCACACTGAAAGACATTCTTTGTGCCTAAAGGTTAGTAGTAATAGACCGGTTAGTCAGATGCACTCTTTCTCCTAGTGGTAAAAAAATAAATACGATACTCTGGATAATTTCCCGGGTGAAGTGCTCACCGATATCCGTGCGCTTGCGGATCAATTCCTTATTGCGTTCCCAAATATCAACAAGCATTTCTGGCGCCGTTGCCGGGGAGAAAGACGGTTGCTGAGATAACCTGAGTCTTGCTACTAGCTTGTATCTATACTTTTATCTTTTCTTATCTTTTATATCCTTTATTTGTTTTCTTTATTCTTACCTTATGGAAAACCAAAATTCTAAATCGATCCATGAGTCTGCAATCCCTTTAGCAACTGACCTTTTACCATGGGAATCATCACAGCCTATCCAAACACCCCAGTATAAGTTAAGTTCTAGGTTGATTGCCATGATTCAAAACCTATCTTTTTCGGGAAAGGAAGACGAAAACCCTTACCTTCATATTAGAGATTTTGAGCAAACATGTGATTGTCTTCGCATTGAAGGCATTTCTGATAAGACTTTACGTTGGAAGCTTTTTCCTTTTTCTCTAAGGGGATAAGCTAGACAATGGTACAGTCAGAAGGTAAGTCAACAACAAGGTGAATGGGGAGTTTTACGAGCCAACTTTTGTCTAGATTTCTATTCCCTTGACCGTATAGCCGACCCTAGACTCGAAGTCCTATCTTTTAAACAAAAAGATAATGAAACTTTGGGAAAATCCTGGAAATGTTTTTCTGATCTTTTAGAATCTGGTCCAAACCTTAATCTTGAAGACCCTGTTCTTTTATTTCATTTTTTTCGAGGTCTTCATAGAAATCACAAACAAATGCTACACACAATGTCTAGAGGTTCTTTCTTTCGCATCCATGCTGATGAAGCAAGAGTGATCCTAGATAGAATCCTAGAAGCTGAGATGGATAATACCCTTCATGATGAAACCTACAAAGCCGAAGTAGACACTCTGCCAAATTCTTCATCTACTTTAGCTATCCCAAGTTCTGAGCCTCAAGAGGAAGAAATTCCACTACCGGACTTCATGCTGGATATAGAATCCAATCTTTTTGCCGATTTTGGAAACATTTCAAACTACCATTCTATTGACAAACCCCAAAACGGCCAATTTAGCATTTATTTACCAAGTGAATATCAATTGACAGAGCTTATCTCAGTCATGAGTAGCGAATGGTTGGAGGAATCAGAGCTTTCCTCTGATGTGATCCGTTTGGACACACCCTCTATAACTATACGCTGTGCTTATAATTCTGATCGATTTAATGCTCTTTATAATCCTGTTGTGGGGATCAACATTATGTCTGAATCCTTTGCACTTAAACTATTTAAAAATCTTATCTTAACCCCCACAACAAAGGTCATAAAGGAATCTTCGGGACGATTAGTACCCAGTCTTGGAATTATAAATGTCCTACCTCTTACGGTAGAAGGCTCCATGGTTCATTTGAACTTCTATATCTTTGATACATGGGACTTCGACCTATTGATAGGACAACCTTTTAGAAGACTCCTTTATGAAGGTCATACTGGAAAGCTACACATTTCTTTTGGAAAAACCTTTAAATTCTCAATAATAATTTCACACTCCTTAAACAATAAGGCCGAGTCATATCTTTTGCCTGATCCTATGGAGGAAGTAAAGGCTGCATCTTTAGAGCTTTTAGATGAACCAGACTTAGAAGACGAAACTCCTTTCTTCACAGAAGAAGAAGACGAACCTTCTGAGCCTGAACCCTTAGATGAGTTTGCAGAAACACCTAGACCCCCATAGAGCTTAAAACTTTACCACCCGGTCTTACCTATGCTTTCCTAAACAATAATCCAGAGTTTCCTGTGATCATTAGTGATAAACTCACTCAGGATCAAACTCTGCGATTAATGACCATTCTTGAGAAACATCACTCAGTATTCGGCTACTCACTTCAAGATCTTACAGGAATCAGTCCTATGATCTGTACCCATCGTATTCCAACAGATCCTTCTGTTACACCCTCTCGAGAACCCCAATGTAGACTTAACAACACTATGAGAGAGGTAGTTAAAAAGAAAGTTATTAAGTTGCTGCATGCAGGGATTATATATCCTGTGCCGCACAGTGAGTGAGTGAGCCCAGTCCAAGTTGTGCCCAAAAAGGGAGGCATGACAGTTATTATGAATGAAAAGAACGAGCTAATTCCGCAACGCACCGTCACTAGATGGCGGATGTGCATAGACTATAGAAAACTAAATAAAGCCACGAGAAAGGATCACTTTCCTTTACCTTTTATAGATGAGATGCTAGAGCGGTTAGCAAACCATTCATTCTTTTGTTTCTTAGATGGATATTCAGGGTATCATCAAATCCCGATCCATCCCGATGATCAAAGCAAAACCACTTTTACATGCCCTTATGGAACTTATGCTTACCGTAGAATGTCTTTTGGGTTATGTAATGCACCAGCTTCTTTTCAAAGATGCATGATGTCTATATTTTCTGATATGATTGAAGAGATTATGGAAGTTTTCATGGATGATTTCTCTGTTTATGGAAAAACTTTTGATAGTTGTCTTGAAAACAAAGATAAGGTTTTGCAAAGATGTGAAGAAAAGCACTTAATCCTTAGTTGGGAAAAATGTCATTTTATGGTTAGGGAAGGAATAGTGCTGGGACACTTAGTGTCTGAAAGAGGAATTGAGGTAGACAAAGCTAAAATTGAAGTAATTGAACAACTACCTCCACCTATGAATATAAAAGGAATTCGAAGCTTTCTTGGCCATGCTGGTTTTTATCGTAGATTCATAAAAGATTTTTCATTCATTGCTAGACCACTTACTCTTTTGCTAGCCAAGGATGCTCCTTTCGAATTTGATGATGCATGTCTAACATCTTTCAATTTATTAAAGAAAGCACTCATCTCTGCACCAATCATTCAACCCCCTGATTGGTCGTTACCTTTTGAAATTATGTGTGATGCTAGTGATTATGCTGTGGGGGCAGTATTGGGACAAACTAAAGATAAGAAGCATCATGCAATTGCTTATGCCAGTAAAACTTTGACAGGAGCTCAACTTAATTATGCAACCACTGAAAAAGAGCTTCTGGCTGTTGTCTTTGCCATTGATAAATTTAGATCTTATTTAGTTGGAGCTAAAATAATTGTTTACACTGATCATGCTGCACTAAAATATTTGCTCACTAAAAAAGATGCTAAACCTCGCCTGATTAGATGGATTTTATTACTCCAAGAATTTGACTTAGAAATAAAAGATAAAAAGGGAGTAGAAAATTTTGTTGCTGATCACCTGTCTAGAATGTATTTTAAGAGTCCACAGGAAACCCCAATCAATGATTCACTCTGGGACGACATGCTCTACGGGATTAACAGGTCTGACCCCTGGTATGCAGATATTGTTAATTTTATGGTTTCAGGGTATGTACCACCAGGAGCAAACAAGAAGAAGCTTATTCAAGAAAGTCGTTCACATATATGGGATGAGCCATACCTCTTCCGAGTATGCTCTGATGGCTTACTCAGGAGATGTGTGACCACTGAGGAAGGATGGAAGATCATCGACAGATGTCATTCATCACCATATGGAGGTCACTATGGAGCATTCCGTACACATTCAAAGATCTGGCAGTGTGGATTCTACTGGCCTACAATGTATGAAGACACGAAGCAATATATCAGGAGATGTGGGCCATGTCAAAGGCACGAAAACATAAATAAAAAGGATGCAATGCCACTCACCAACAACCTTCAGATTGAGCTCTTTGATGTCTGGGGAATAGACTACATGGGTCCATTTCCTCCATCAAAGAAGTGTGAGTACATTTTGGTGGCGGTTGACTATGTCTCCAAGTGGGTAGAAGCATTACCTTGCAAGCATGCCGACAACGTCAGTTCAAAGAGGATGTTTGAAGAAATTATATTTCCAAGATTTGGAGTTCCTAGAGTAGTGATAAGTGATGGAGGAGCACACTTCATCGACAAACGCTTCAAGCAATATCTATCAAGACATGGAATCCATCACAACGTCGCTACCCCCTATCATCCTCAGACAAGTGGCCAAGCAGAGACTTCCAACAAACAAATCAAGAATATTCTTCAGAAGACAGTAAATGAAATGGGAACGGCGTGGAAAGACAAGTTACCCGATGCACTCTGGGCATACCGGACAGCATACAAGACCCCAATTGGAATGTCTCCATACCAATTGGTGTACGGGAAGACTTGCCATCTACCTGTTGAACTAGAGTTCAAAGCACACTGGGCCATAAAGAGATGGAATATGGACCTAGATGTTGCTGGAGATTATAGAAGAATGCAACTATCAGAATTGGAAGAATGGCGAGAGAAGGCATATCACAATTCAAAAATCTACAAAGAAAGAGTCAAGAGGTGGCATGACAAGAGAATCAAGAAGAAGGAGTTCACACCCGGAGATAAGGTATTACTTTTTAATTCCAGGGTAAAGCTTTTCGGGCATGGAAAATTCCGGAGCAAATGGGAAGGACCATTCAAGGTAATCAATTCATCATCCCACGGAGCTATCACACTTCAAAATAGCGAAGAAAACAAGTATGGGGGAGATCCCTTAACATGCCAAACACACTCCGACTACACCACTCCACGATTCAGGTACACACTCTGCACACTTTACTTCATACATACATTTATTTTGGATTATGCAGATTACTGTTTCCGACATGATAAAATAAAAAGATTAAAATATTTCTAATCATGATTAATCTCAATCTGTGATATTTCCTGAAAACTTGCAATTATTATAAAATTATTTTAAAACCCTGTGTTACTCAAGTCAATATAGAATACGTGATGGTAGAGTATGAGTTTCTTATTCTTGATATCATTGTTGCCTGGAGAATTTATTTCAAAATATTCAAAATTCTAGCTACCATCCTCAGTGTTTTATATGCCTGATAAAAATAAAAATATTAATGACGATTATAAAGCTATCTACTCTGTATTGAGTTTGTTCAAAATGAGTTAGACCCTTGTTGAGAGATTTATCATGCTCCTAAGATCAAGACATTATTTCAGAAAGATTCACTCTTCCGAAGTATTATTGCATTAGAGGCATGGGCTATGCAAAAATAAAAATATTTCGAGGAAATAAAAAGGAGCAAGTGCTCGACAACCTCGCAGAAAAATGGACAAGTGTCCGGCAGTAGAATTAGGGGTACCTCGGTATCCACTTAAAAAAAAAGAAGAAGAAAAGAGAAAAAAAATGTTAGCCCATGGTCCCTCTAATAAGCAATATGCCAGCAAGAGTTGACAAAGATTTTAATTTCCAAAGTCTTTGATCTAAGAGTATGACATTCCCCTCCTCGGATCCCGTTTTGATCAGACAATAAATGCAAAGTAAATATGCTTGAGAATTTTTGCAAAAATAAAACAGCCTCAGTGAGATATATATAAAAGATAATGAGTGATCTGAGAGAACCTATGAGGATAAAAAGGTATGCTAACTTTCTTTCAAAAATATACAAAAGCTCCAAGTGGCAGGATTGAGAAGAAAGGATCTTTACTCTTAACCATATACATCCCTGACTATGGTACACAGTGAATTTTTAACACCCTGCAATTATAAAGAGAATGCTTTAAAATGTTTACCCCAGATATTTTTCTTAACCATCCTTTTTTCGAGGACGAGTAAAAGCCTAAGTATGGGGGTATTTGTTGACGGTTCTTAAGTATCAATTTTAATCATCAAATAAACAAGAGAAAGGACCAATATGCAACCATCACCTAGAATTAGGGTTTGATCTGACAGAATTCCACGAGTTTTGTTGTTTATCTGTTTCTGCAGGGGGTTATCAGAAATAAGGAAGAAAGGCCTACATGTCGGGATTACATAGAGATATCAACGCACCGCGCAATTTTACATCATCTAGAAGACTCCAGAAGCCACGAGACCGAAGCGGAGGCAAAACTGGGCCAGGCCCAGGGCGCCCGCCCTGGTAGCCTGGGCGCCCGCCCCCCTGTTGGAGCCAAATCAGGACTCTTTCGCTCGGGATATTCCACCGACCTATTGGATCAAGAAAAACATAGTACCACCTCGCCTATCGACCCAAAAACGCATAGAAGGGGAGGACTATATAAGCAAGGCCCCCTGGCCCCTGGAGAAGACATGATGAAATTATCATAGAGACTGAGGGGTGCCCTCGAAGGAAAACCTCTTCTCTAATTAATATTTCTTTTTAGGCTTAGCAATCAATGTAAGGTAGAAATAGATCATCTAGTTTCTACTAGATTGAGAGAGATAGAGTGGAGGTGTAGAGTGGAGGAAGCCCGGCCTGTCGGTGTCTACTCCAAGCTTGTACCTGCGGGATCAAGTTCTCCTAACCCGAAGCTTGCTCCTAGGATTCTTCAGTAATTCGACTTCTAAATTCTAGTAAGTTCTTGTTTTATTGTTCTTATGGTTTATGAGTTTACTTTAATCTCTTCGCGTAGAGTTTAGAGTAATCATTGCTGGCGTAAACATGGTGTTTAGGCTGGGGTACTCATAGATATTCTCTGACTAGCTGGACCGTGGTAGTAGTGAGGAACGTGACAATTCCGAGCTACCTTTGTAGATCACATCTCGTTAGCAGGAAGGATAGGGTTTATAGGTGCGGGTCGAACATCCTTTGTGGTGTCTAGATTCTGTTAGCCTCCCCATTAGAACAGTAGATCATCCTTACCAAGGTTAGAAGGAGACTACGGTTGCAGTCTTCTCTATTTATCACTCACATCGAAAGACATTCTTTGTGCCTAAAGGTTAGTAGTAATAGACCGGTTAGTCAGATGCACTCTTTCTCCTAGTGGTAAAAAAATAAATACGATACTCTGGATAATTTCCCGGGTGAAGTGCTCACCGATATCTGTGCGCTTGCGGATCAATTCCTTATTGCGTTCCCAGATATCAACACTCTGTCAAGTTCTCACTAACCGGGAGAGACGGCGATTCGAATCGAATTCCTATCCAGCTGGAGGGGTATTCCTAGCACTCCCCCAAGCATCCCCCGTCGGAGAGCCAACGGGTCACCTTTGGTACGACTCAGGAATCGCGGCTCCGATCAGCGCCGCACTCCCAGGGCTACCACTCTGCCAAGGAGGTCAGGAATTTTAACTCACCTGCCTTTGGGCTTACACCAATGGTCCCCCGCACACAGCACTTCCTCTGGTAGTGCGCACTTTATACTTGCCGGTCTTCCGGCCTGAGTCATACTACTCGGCATCGCGGTCGGAACGAGTTATCCGGCCCACTATGTGTCAGGCATGCGTTCAACATGACAAGAGGACGTACAACGGTCGGTCCTTAGCTGCCACAGACGGAGTTACTACAACCTTGCAAAACTTCGCCCGGCTTAAGTCAAATTTAATCAGGTTCCATCCACGATAGCACATATAGACCATCGTGATCCGACACAACCCTATATCGCGCAGGTGACAGGAAATCACCCGACTTCTACCGATTAAGCATGGCTAAGCTGCTACCCGATCCTAACTCTACAACCAAGGTAGGGTAAATTATCTGGACAAGGATGGAGTAAAGTGCAGCAAAGGTTTCATCACAACTCCTATACTTAATGCATCAATAGATATAACATATTCAAGTAAACTTTTGAAAGTAAAGGGATACTTAGGATGCTCTGGGGCTTGCCTTTCACGAACGAGGCTGGCTCGTGGTTCGGGCACTCAACTTCTTCTTCGGGCTCCTCGAGTCCGACTTGCTGGACCTCCACCTCCTGGCTGCCCTCCTGGCCTTCGGGGTTCGCTTGGAGCTCGAAGGAAGTGGTCACGTCCGATGCACCTATTGCATGCTCAACTAATAAGAAGACGTGCATAAAAGAGGATGAATGCTTGATACATAACTAAACTCACTAGACACTCATTTACGGAGTAATTTCTAAGTGAACTTACAAGAAAACCACATGAATTGATCAAACTGGACAAGTCAACTTATAAACAGCAAGCACCCAAAACAGGACAGCACAGTAATCAGACCATAACTGGTGATAGGCAGATCCAACAAACATGAGTGAAGACATTCTGGAAAGCTCATGAAATTGTCTACAAATCATCTTTAAACATCACAGCAAGATTCATAAGTTAAACCAGTCTTAAAAACAAAGTTCCAGGTTCTGTCCCAGAAAACAGAGAGCACCTATTTCTGGAACCCAACTTGGAACAGCCATAACTTTTAAACTGCTAGGCCAATTGATCCCAAATTTAAACCACAGCTAGTTCATAAAGTTTACAACAACTGTGATTTAGACAAGTTTCCCAGAAAACTCAGTTATCATTAAGCCAAAGCTAAATTACTTCCTTGCTGTCTAGAACAGCTTTTAGCCCACCAATTAATTATTTAATGACATAACCAAAACATAAACAATGCCAACCACATGGCTTATGAGCACAAGCACACCACAAGATAATCAGAACATCATATGATAACCACCAAATAATTATTAACAAGGCATTTATTAATTTAATTCTAGAAAGGAGCATAATTACAAGATACTGGTAAAAGTGCTTAGAAAAATCTACAAAAATTACAGCAGCACAAGTATAGCACCAAAGCATCACCATAAAATTTTCAGAGCAAGAGCACATACCAAATTAAAGATATACTTTTAATATATGACAAGGTCTTTATTTCATAAATTGAGAAACATGGCTTATAAAGTGTCAAACAGCAGATTTCAGATTATTTACAGGTTATCAATACCATAAACACGTTTATTACCAAAGTAGAGCACCAGCATAAGCACCAATTATTTTATATGATTTAATTAAGGAAACAAGCCAAATTTCAATCATAAATTACATATCAGAGCTGCATTACTTCAAAAATCATGAAATATTTATCATAGCCTTCTAATATCACACAGAGACTACCATAAAAATTTCACAGCAAGATAAGCAGTATAACAAAAGATATGAATTTATCCATGAATAACAAGATTAAATCCCAATAAATATTTTTCCCAGAAAACATGGTTCATTTTATATTTTTATTAAAAACTAGTCATCTCAAGGAATACTACAAAATTGGTTTCACCATTTTTGGATCTCCAGAACTCGAGATATGATTTTTGCAAAAACAGCTCAAACCCTAAAACAAACAAAGGAGAAAGAGAGGCTGACAGAGGGACCCCACGAGTCAACCGACCCCGCATGTCAGCGACCCGAGAGCAGAGGCGCGACTTGACCGCCGGAGATCTCGTCGATGGCGAGGTCTCAGCGACGACCAAGGTCACCGTCGTGCTCCCCTCTCCAAACCGCATCGAACGGTGCCCGAAACCCTAACTCTACTGGACCCTAGGTACCTCGCCCTCGCGAATGGCGGCACGGCGGTGGTGCGCGGTCGACCGCCGGCGTCTCTGGCCGGAGACAGAGCGGAAGAGAATGCGGACGAGCATCAGCAAGACCAAGCGGAGCTTTTGGGACAAAAATGAGGAAGAATGGTGGACTACAGAGCCCTGGCCACGACGCCGGTGACCATGGCGGAGCTCCGGCGAGGTAAGCTCGCGACGGAGAAGGCAATGCGGGCTCACCGAGGCTCGGCAGCTGCAGCCAACTTGACGACGGTGAAGTGGAGAGACCGGCGGAGCGATGGACGGAGCTGCTTGGCCGGAGACACGGAGACACGCGCGCGCGAGCTCGCCGAAACAACGGCGGCGACGCGGAGACGACGACGCACGCGAGAAGGAGAGAGCCGCGAGTGGAATGACGCTGTCCACGCGACTGGGAGCGCCGTGGCGAGCTGTAGGACGCGCTGGGGACTGACGAGCGGGACCAACGGCGACGTACGGACGCCACGGGTCCAGACACGCGGCGTCACCGGCGAGCTCCCCTGTCTGACGGCGACCTCATTCAGTTTCCCGATTTTGCCCAGCGATAAACTCCTAAACCACTCGATGATTTTGCTGGCTAATTGCTCTATGCTGGAGAGCTACATGAGTACTCCAACATTGCTTACATGATTAAGGTCTGATTCGGTCTAGAATTCAAACTGGAAGATGAACAACACACCCTCGAGCAAACTGCAGCGATTCCAGACTTAGAAAATTTTCTAAGTGTTGAAAACAGCCCCAATTTTGCCTTGTGGGTCACTTTTGAGCTAGTTGTGTGCATTTTCATGAGATGGACATAAAACAACTTTTGTTCCTTATAACATTTGCTACAAATTTGCTGTAGAATGTTTTGACATGAAAACATTTTATGAAACACTTTTTAAAAGCCTAAGCAAAATAGGTTTCTAGGGCCTATTTGTATAAGTATGACTTAAGTGATTATTTTGGAGAAGTGATCAACATGAACATTGTTCCCAAGGTTAAGTTAAGCATAGATAAACTAATTACCAAGGCATAAAGCACAAACACAAGCATGGTTCACTCAAGCATAGGCATAGGTAGACTACTTAAACAATTTAAATCACATATTTGCATGTAATGACATGGTTCAAGATAGATGATGATCATGATATGCTTTGAGTAGATGATGATGCTCATGCTATGCACATGATTAATGCAACCATAACACTGGGGTGTTACACATGTGCTGGCCTCCTCACAGTTGGTTATCATGTAGTGCCTCATTTTCAATAAATCTTCGTTACAAATTGTCTCAAAGCTTAATTCTTTCTTGCTATAATCAATGTCGCTAAATATGCTTAGCCCAGATGGTGGCTCATTGACAACAACGCTTTCATGACGGTCAGCTCGATTCAATTTTGTGTCCACGTCTTCCAAGAAACGGGCGCAAAAGGTCAAGCACTCCTCAGAGATATATCCCTCGGCTATTGAACCTTCGGGATGTGCTTTGTTCCTCACATAGCCTTTTAATGTACGTGAATATCTCTCAAATGGATACATCCATCTATAGTTGACAGGACCTCCTAGTTTAGCCTCTTCGGCTAGATGCACTGGCAAATGCATCATTATGTCAAAAAATGCAGGTGGGAATACCATCTCAAGGCGACAAAGGGTCTCTTTGATGGAACCGCTAAGCTTATCAAGATCTGCATCCACTAGCTCCTTTGAACAAATAGCACTGAAGAACCTACTAAGATCAACCAATGGTATGACGACATATTTGGGCAGAATGCTGCGAATAATCAGAGGTAACAGCTTCTGTAGAATAACATGGTAGTCATGAGTCTTGAGTCCAGCAACCTTACAAGCTTTCACATCAACACATCTCTTTATATTGGAGACAAACCCATCCGGGATCTTCACTCCTTCTAGAAATGTACATAAAATTTCCTTCTCATCCTTAGATAATTTGTATAGTGCTGGTGGCATAGTATATTTATTATTCTCCATCACAAGATGTTGATCCTTCCTCATACCAAGATCTTGCATGTCAAGTCGGGCCTTCGCACTGTCCTTACATTTACCATCAATTTCAAGCAAAGTACCCAAAATACTCTCACAGATGTTCTTCTCAATGTGCATCACATCCAAATTATGCCTTATAAGCAATGAGTCCCAATAAGCCAATTCAAAGAAAATACTTTGCTTTCTCCAATTGTGCCATCTAGTTTCTTCTTCATGTTGCTTCCTCTTTCTTATGGTTTTCCCAAAACTCACTTGCTCAAAATATTGATACTGTTCCCTCACTTGTTCACCAGTCAATGGTTTAGGAGCCTCCCTCGTTTCAACTTTGTTATTAAAGCTGATCTTATTCCTACGCCACCTATGTTTGGGATGGTCAACTCATTAATTAAATGGAGATTGAAAATACAACAACTAATGCAATTAAATTCAAATTATGCTTGCTTAGGTACCTACTGTTCATCTAAAAAAATATGATAACTGAAAGCTTACCTATGTTTCAATGGCAAAAAGCGGCGATGTCCCATGTAGCAATGCTTCGACCCATATTTCAGCCACAAGAAGTCTGTATCCTTGTTGCAATATGGACATGCAAACTTTCCTTTCGTGCTCCAACCAGATAGCATTGCATATGTCGGAAAATCATTGATAGTCCAAAGTAGAATAGCATGTAGTTTGAAATTCTTCTTTTCCTTTGCATCCCATGTGTCAACACCATCATTCCACAACTCCTTTAGCTCATCAATAAGGGGACGAAAGTATACATCAATATTTTTTCTAGGAGATTGTGGTCCTGGAACCAACATCGACATCATCCAGTAAGGTTTTTCATACACAACCAAGGCGAAAGATTATAAGGAATTATGATCACAGGCCAAGTGGTGTATGTTGTACTTATCATCCCAAATGGATTGAATCCATCTGATGCTAGAGCCAGCCGAACATTACGAGGATCTGATGAAAACCACTTATACTTGTCATCCACGTGCTTCCATGCAGGGGAGTCTGCAGGGTGACGCATTTTGCCATCACGGACCAATCCTTCCTTGTGCCATCTCATGTCTGATGACGTGCTCTCCCTCATATATAATCTCTGTAGCCTAGGAATTAGTGGGAAATACCGTAGGATCTTACGTGGAACACGATTCTTTGGTGTACCGCCAATGTCACTAGTATCATCAGCCTTTGCAGCACCATCATCCTTCCACCTAGACTCACCACATGTTGGACATTTATCCAATTTTTCATGCTCCTTCCAGAATAATACACAGTCATTCTCATAAGCGTGAATCTTTTCACAGTCCAGACCCAGCTCTCGAACTACACTCTGTACTTTCTCCAACGTGTTTGGGATACAGTGGCCTTCTGGTAGCACAAGTGAGAACAGACATAGTATGCTCCTCAAGGCAGAGTTACTAATGCCGTACATGCACTTAATCTGAAACAATCTCACAATAAAAGAAACCTTCGTAGCCTCCTTGCATCCTGGATTCATTTCCTGCCTTGCTTCCTCTAGTAATTTATAGAACTTCTTAGCACGCTCATTTGGCTCCTCATCTGGACCTTCGATGATGTTTCCATGTATAGTATCCCTGATTAGTGATCCAACCAGCTGAGTCCCATGATCAATGTCATTATCTCCGTCATCATAACCTACTGAACCTTCAAGATTAGATGGCCCACCTTCATCACTTGGGTGTTCCCCTTCAAGGATGAAACTTTCATCAAACCGGTAACTAAGAATATGTCGGTGAACCTCACGTCGCGTTTTGTAAACCATGCATCGACATCTGGCACACGGACACAAAGCAGTTGTTGTGCCATCAAATGTGGCGTCCAAAAATTTCTGAAATTTCTCTTGCCACACAGGATTAGACCTGTCCATACGCATCCAACCCCTATCACCAACCAAGGACATTATATTATGCTTGCAAAGAAATTTCTGCACCATGAATGGATCAAAATAGAGTAATAAATTAGCACAATTCACATATAAGCCAGTTCTAGTTAGAACCATATGGGCTACAACTTACTACCGGTACGTACTCAAATGATCAAGGTGTACGTGATCCAGATTCAGGAAGCTAATGCGGGCGGACGTATTGATGCCACCCCCACGTACGGTGCACTGCCTGGCTGACTTTGCTTCAATTCAAATCCTGAAACATACACAAATCAATTTACAGGAAGAGAGCAAACAATGAAGCTGCTCACCTGCGTGTGTGGATGCATATTTTTATGCCTACCAAGATAATGGTTGGTTCTGGGGAAAGCATATTTTGATAATTGTTGGTTCTGGGGAAAGTATATTTTGATGCCTTCCAAGATGAACAACAAATGATTGAATGGTTTTAATTAAGCCACACTTTTGCATTGTTGCCTGCGGATGGTTGAAGATCCTCTTGAGCATGGCACCAGGTGTTTGACACAGGTATGCCAAAGATCCATCAAAGCTATGAGGGACACAACAGCAATTCACCTGTTGAACATATACAACCTCACGTCTTTCCTCCCTTACTCTTCTTGTTTTTGTAGATTGGTTAATGATACATCATGTGCATACAAGTTCATAAAAATGATTTGAGATGGATTAATTCTAATCCGCACTCCTATTTTTTTGGTTGCCTACACAAGAGTCAATTACATGGATTGTATAAATGAGAATTTAGTAGCTTTCAGAGTTAATGTAGACAACAACCAATTTTAGTTGAGAATTTAACCAGGTGCATACAAATGTTTAGTTTTCTGGTTGTTTAGGTTCGTGTAGATTGAATTTATGTGTTGGGTTATCTGTTAATCAATGACAAGTTTGGCTTGGTTAGGTGGAATTCGACCGTCAGAGATTCTAAAGGTTTATGGTCTCTCCTCACTTGTTCTTATTGCATCAATATACTTCTGTCAGAGCTGATTCCCCTGGTGTTGATCATAGCATAAATCCTATGCATATGAATATTAGACAGGTGAAAATATTTGAGGAGGACTATTCCAATTTGAGCTTGAGGTCCATCTGAACCACCTCGTGCATATCAATTAACCATATTTTTGCTAGACTTCACTCTTGCTGGTAGATTAAATTTTTATGGTTACATCGATCGCCCATGAGCTCAGCAGGAAGGCTGGTAAGCTCAAGAATTGATAAGTTTGGAGTGGAGTGAAATAAAGTTGTGCATGAACGTGTATATTTTGCCAATGTGTCATGTCAAAGACTGAGTATTGTTTTTCAGTTATGTCAAGAATCTTGTTTTGTCATGATATTATTGAATCCGGGATAATAAAGCAGACAGCAACGGCAAACATCTAATAAATTCTAATAAATTTGCCGCACTTGTGAATTGAATCTATACCTATTTATAAAGAGCCAAAATTTCAGTCTGTCCAATATTTTCTTCTGCTCCTATTGGCATTCGGTTTGCGGAATCCGTCTCCTCCTCCGTCTAACGTTTCTTTATAGAAGACCAAAAAGAAAATAAAAAACTTTCTAAGGTTCCCAATACAAAATCTCATATTAACCGCTCCGTCTCGCGTCAGCCCATCGGTCGGCTCAATCAGCCCATCCACAATTGGTAAGATACAAGAGAAAAAAGAATAAAAGTTTTTCTAGGGTTCCCAATGTAAATCTCCAATTTACTTTTCTTTTATTCTTTAAATTGGCTAAAAATTGATAAATAGGTAGTAATTCATAGAAAAATCTAAAAATTATAAAACAAAATTTGTTCAGCTCTACATATGTAGATCCATGCAGTAAACAAAAAATATTACAAATTTTAATGCACTTTTTTTGTTGGAAATGCTTGCCTATGCTTTTTAGTGTAAAATTAAAATTGTACTTATCTTGCTCCAATTATTATAAAAATTTTATGGTAGCCTATTTAATGTGATGCTTGATTCATATTTCATAGCAATCCTAATCTAAATAAAAAAATAATGCTAGCATCAAACTTCTCATGTTTTAATATAATAATGTGGTATATTAAAAGGTAATATTAGAGTCAGATAAGGTTTAACTAATTTCTATTTTTATTATTAAATAAATATGTCTTCAATCTACATATTATTGTAAATATTAACTATCTAATACCATAGATGTTATGGTTATCAATAAAATAAATTATGAACTTTAAATTTTATAAAAAGGATAAATATAAATAGATATGTAATATCATGTCATCACTTTTTAAGATCATTTGATGTTTTTCTTGCGTTGCAACGCACGGGCATATTTGCTAGTCTAATTAATAAAAAGAAGAAAAGCAACGTAAGGAAATCAATTTAGAGATCACAAGAACATGGTCGATTACCGTGGCGATGTTCTAATCCAACGTGGCGACGTTCCGGCCTGTTCTCTAGAAAAGCAAGAAAATCGCCTGGTACAGGAAGTTGCCTCGCCCGTCGTCTGCCGAGTCCGCGCGGCGACGTCCGTGTACGCGTCTACGAGGCCGAGAGATCGAGAAAGTCTTGTGCAGATTACCGGAATTGATGTACGAGTATATATGGGATACGTCGATGATCGAACTCACGTAACATACGTCGATGTCGGTTTCGAACTCCTGTTCTGATCGGTTTCGTACAAATAAGATCAATCACGTATAGGCCCAATTGCTTGTACCGATGAGTGGCAACAGCCCATATACATGTACATATATTTTATTGACAAACTCTCTACACAAATTGACAAATAGCTGTAATGGCACAGTGGTGGAAGAGACTTCGATTATTCTTTAGCGCTTGGGTTCAATTCCTCTTGTATGCAGTTTTATATTTTTTTAAAAAAATATATTGTTTATTTATTTATTGATGATATCACGTTATATGACTTTTAATTTAATAATCCCTTATGGGAACATGATTTTTTGAAACAAATATTATACTTTAATTATTGATGATATCGCGTTATATGAATTTTAATTTAATAATAATCCCCTATACGAACAAGACTGTTGGATTATTTAACAGTAATCTATTGCAATGGTCATTAGAAATATTACAACCCAACAAATGTGTGGCAATAGAAGCCTATATTGCCTCACTTTTTATATTGAGTTGCAATAAATATATACCTATTGCAATGATCGTAGTACTTATTACAACCCAACAAAAGTGTTGCAATAATATCAAGCAATAGCAAAATTGTTCTATATGGTTGCAAGAGTCTGCTATACTTACAATGCCAATAAATACTAATACAACGCAATTTCATCGTGGCAATATTTCGCTTCTATAGAAACACTTTTCAGGAAAGGGTTGTTATAGGTCTCACCTATTGCAACGACGAACGTAAATATTGCAACGGTATATTTGTGTGGCAACACAGTCCCCTTGTTGCCACCCTTTTGTACAAGTGTTGCAAAACACACCCCTTTTAGTAGTGCATCCTCTTTGAACTGATGTTGTCGGCATGCTTGCAAGGTAGTACCTCTACCCACTTGGAGACGTAGTCAACTGCCACCAAGATGTACTCACACTTCTTTGATGGGGGAAATGGATCCATGTAGTCTATTCCCCAAACATCGAAGAGCTCAATCTGAAGGTTGTTGGTGAGTGACATGGCATCTCTTGTGTTTATGTTTCCGTGCCTTTAACATGGCCCACATCTTCTGATATATTGCTTCGTGTCTTCATACATTGTAGGCTAGTAGAATCCACACTGCCAGATCTTTGAATGTGTACGGAATGCTCCATAGTGACCTTCATATGGTGATGAATGACATCTGTCGATGATCTTCCATCCTTCCTTAGTGGTCACACATCTCCTGAGTAAGCCATCAGAGCATACTCGGAAGAGGTATGGCTCATCCCATATATGTGAACGACTTTCTTGAATAAGATTCTTCTTGTTTGCTCCTGGTGGTGCATACCCTGAAACCATAAAATTAACAATATCTGCATACCAGGGGTCAGACCTGTTAATCCCGTAGAGCATGTCGTCCTGGAGTGAATCATTGATGGGGGTTTCCTGTGGACTCTTAAAATACATTCTAGACAAGTGATCAGTAACAGAATTTTCTACTCCATTTTTATCATTTATTTCTAAGTCAAATCCTTGGAGTAATAAGATCCATCTAATTAGGCGAGGTTTAGCATCTTTTTTGTGAGCAGATATTTTAGTGCAGCATGATCAGTGCAAACAATTATTTTAGCTCCAACTAAATAAGATCTAAATTTATCAATGGCAAAGACAACAGCCAAAAGCTCTTTTTCAGTGGTTGCATAATTAAGTTGAGCTCCTGTCAAAGTTTTACTGGCATAAGCAATTGCATGATGCTTCTTATTTTAAGTTTGTCCCAAGACTACCCCCATAGCATAATCACTAGCATCACACATAATTTCAAAAGGCAATGACCAATCAGGGGGTTGAATGATTAGTGCAGAGATGAGTGCTTTCTTTAATAAATTGAAAGATGTTAGACATGCATCATCAAATTTGAAAGGAGCATCCTTGGCTAGCAAAAGTGTAAGTGGTCTAGCAATGAATGAAAAATCTTTTATGAATCTACGATAAAAACCAGCATGGCCAAGAAAGCTTCGAATTCCTTTTATATTCACAGGTGGAGGTAGTTGTTCAATTACTTCAGTTTTAGCTTTGTCTACCTCAATACCTCTTTCAGACACTAGGTATCCCAGCACTATTCCTTCCCTAACCATAAAATGACATTTTTCCCAATTAAGGACGAAGTGCTTTTCCTCACATCTTTGCAGAACCTTGTCTAAGTTTTCAAGACAACTGTCAAAAGCTTTTCCATAAACAGAGAAATCATCCATGAAAACTTCCATAATCTCTTCAATCATAACAGAAAATATAGACATCATACATCTTTGAAAAGAAGCTGGTGCATTACATAACCCAAAAGACATTCTACGGTAAGCATATGTTCCATATGGGCATGTAAAAGTGGTTTTGCTTTGATCATCAAGATGGATCGGGATTTTGTGATACCCTGAATATCCATCTAAGAAACATAAGAACGAATGGTTCGCTAATCGCTCTAGCATCTCATCTATGAAAGGTAAAGGAAAATGATCCTTCTCGTGGCTTTGTTTAGTTTTCTATAGTCTATGCACATCCGCCACCATGTGACGGTGCGTTGTGGAATTAGCTCGTTCTTTTCATTCATAACAACAGTCATGCCTCCCTTTTTAGGCACAACTTGAACTGGGCTTACCCACTCACTGTGCGGCACAGGATATACAATCCCTGCATGCAGCAACTTTATAACTTCCTTTTTAACTACCTCTCTCATAGTGTTATTAAGTCTACGTTGGGGCTCTCGAGAAGGTGAAACAGAAGGATCTGTTGGAATACGATGGGTACAAATCATAGGACTGATTCCTGTAAGATCTTGGAGTGAGTAACCAAAAACTGAGTGATGTTTCTCAAGAATGGTCATTAATTGCAGAGTTTGCTCCAGAGTGAGTTTATCACTAATGATCACAGTAAACTCTGGATTATTGTTTAGGAAAGGAGTTCCAGGTAGTAAAGTTTTAAGCTCTATGGGAGGTCTAGGCATTTCTGTAAACTCATCTAAGGGTTCAGGTTCAGAAGGTTCAACTTCTTCTTCTGTGAAGAAAGGAGTTTTGTCTTCTAAGTCTGGTTCATCTAAAAGCTCTAGAGATGCAGCCTTTACATCCTCCATGGGATCGGGCAAAAGATATGACTCGGCCTTATTATTTAAGGAGTGTGAAATTGTTATGGGAAATTTAAAAGTTTTCCCAAAAGAAATGTGTAGGTTTCCAGTATGACCTTCCTAAAGGAGTCTTCTAAAAGGTTGTCCTATCAACAGGTCGAAGTCCCATGTATCAAAGATATAGAAGTTCAAATGAACCATGGAGCCTTCTACCGTAAGAGGTAGGACATTAATAATTCCAAGACTGGGGACTAATCGTCCTAAAGATTCCTTTATGACCTTTATTGTGGGGATTAAGACAATATTTTTAAATAGTTTAAGTGCAAAAGATTCAGACATGATGTTGATCCCCACAACAGGATTATAGAGAGCATCAAATCGATCAGAATTATAAGCACAGCATATAGTTATAGTGGGTGTGTCCAAACGGATCACATTAGAGGAAAGCTTTGATTCCTCCAACAATTCGCTACTCATGACTGAGATAAGCTCCCTCAATTGATATTCAGTTGGTAAACAAATGCTAAGGTGGCCATTTTGGGGTTTGTTAGTAGAATGGTAGTTTGAAATGTTTCCAAAATCGGCAAAAAGATCAGATTCTATATCCAGCATGAAATGAGGTGGTGGAATTTTTTCCTTTTGTGGCTCGGAACTTGAGATAGCTAAAGTAGATGGAGAATTTGGCAGAGTGTCTACTTCGACTTCGTGGGTTTCAGCATGAAGGGTATTATCCATCTCAGCTTCCAAGATTCTATCTAGGATCACTCTAGCGTCATCAGTAGGGATGCGAAAGAAAGAACCTCTAGACATTGTATGTAGCATTTGTTTGTGATCTTTCTGAAGACCTCGAAAAAAGTGAAATAAAAGAACAGGGTCTTCAATATTAAGCTTTGGACCAGATTCTGAAAGGTCAGAAAAACGTTTCCAGGATTTTCCCAAAGTTTCATTATCTTTTTGTTTAAAAGATAGGACTTCGAGTCTAAGGTCGCCAATACGGTCGAGGGAATAAAAATCTAGACAAAAGTTGGCTCGTAAAACTCCCCATTCACCTCGCTGTTGACTTACCTTCTGATTATACCATTGTCTAGCTTCTCCCCTTAAAGAAAAAGGAAAAAGCTTCCAACGTAAAGTTTTATCAGAAATGCCTTCAATGCGAAGACAATCACATGTTTGCTCAAAATCTCTAATATGAAGGTAAGGGTTTTCGTCTTCCTTTCCTGAAAAAGATAGGTTTTGAATCATGGCAATCAACCTAGAACTTAACCTATATTGGGATGTTTGGATAGGCTGTGATGACTCCAATGGTAAAAAGTCAGTTACTGAAGGGATTGCAGATTCATGGATCGATTTAGAATTTTGGTTTTCCATAAGGTAAGAGTAAAGAAAATAAAGAAAGAATATAAAAGATAAGAAAAGATAAAAGTATAACAAGCTAGTAGTAAGACTCAAGGTTATCTCAGCAAACCGTCTTTCTCCCCGGCAACAGCGCCAAAAATGCTTGTTGATATTTGGGAACACAATAAGGAATGGATCCGCAAGCGCATGGATATCGGTGAGCACTTCACCCGAGAGGTTATCCAGAGTATCGTATTTATTTTTTTATCACTAGGAAAAACAGTGCATCTGACTAATCTAGTCTATTACTACTAACCTTTAGGCTACAAAGAATGTTTCTCGATGTGAGTGATAAATAGAGAATACTACAACCATAATCTCTTTTTAACCTTGGTAAGGATGATCTACTATTCTATTGGGGAAGCTTACGGAATCTAGACACCACAGAGGATGTTCAACCCGCACCTATAAACCCTATCCTTCCTGCTAACAAGATATGGTCTGCAAAGGTAACTCAGAAATGTCACGTTCCTCGCTACTACCACGGTCTAGCTAGTCAGGGAATATCTATGAGTATCCTAGCCCGAACACCACGTCTACGCTAGAGATGATTACTCTAAACTCTATGCGAAGAGATTAAAGTAAACTCATAAACCAAAGAACAATAAAACAAGAACTTACTAGAATTTAGAAGTCGAAATACTGAAGAATCCTATGAGCAAGCTTTGGGTTAGGAGAACTTGATCCCGCAGGTACAACCTCGGAGTAGACACCGACAGGCCGGGCTTCCTCCGATCTACACCACCACTCTATCTCTCTCAATCTAGTAGAAACTAGAAGATCTAATTCTACTCACATTGGTTGCTAAGCCTAAAAGAAATTTTATTTAAAGGAGAGGTATTCCTTCGAGGGCTCCTCTCAACTCTATGATGAACTTGTCTCCTCCAGGGGCCAGGGGGTCTGGTTTTATAGTCCCCTCAAGTGAACATGAGCCGTTATATCAAACCGACATTGATTGGACGGTTATCCTTGATCCTTTAGGTCGGTGGAGCTTAGTCCGCGAAAAGAGTCCCGATTGGAATCCTGAGGGGGGCGGGCGCCCTGGTCCTTGTTGGGTATTCTTAACATCATTACCAAAAGTAGACTTAGTTTTCTAAATCTAGTAACGGTGCCAAAAATGCCAAACCTATCCCTCATACCACTTAAGCCAAGTTGTCATCCCCAGCATGACATGAGAGACGCGGTATTGAAATATGCAATTGCTCTTCTAAATAAATAATGAATGGGATCTGCAAGCGCACAGATTAATACTGATGTAGCATTTTAACCGAGAAGTATTCCAGGTATCGTTATTTATATTTTTACCACTGGGAAGGGATTAGCAATCATCAATAGTGATTACAGAATAGAATATGAGATTGAGTATCTATCATTGCATATGTAATTGAGAACAATTATCTAACTCTTTCATACAGGGGTAAGTGTCACATAAAAGATATATGAAGTAATGAATAGTGACAAAGATAATTAATCTGATCATAACTAGCCACATAATAAATATGATAAGCACCTCAATTAGATACTCTAGAAAGTCATTAGCATGGAATTAGAATGAACTACAAGAATATTTCCTATGTTATTCTCAACTATATATTCTAGCATTATCATAGTTAGTGCAAGCATACTTAGCAATCATTGTGAGACAAGACTACGCCCATGCATAGTGATATTAGCAAGGTAAATGAGAAACATAGCAATCACTCCCCTGTAATAGTATTGCTCTGCCAACCCAATATACGAGAGGGGGACTATATAAGAATCAATGAAGCTGTCACTATCACGAACTACCCCACGATCTGGCATATTGGGTACAATCGCAGATAAATACGGTATAAGCACCATGCCTACACAATATCTATCATTTACCCATGGATCCGATGGATAAACGCTATACGATCCTAAGCATGTATATAGATCCAATCTAACTAAGCCAAGTACATAACTATGATAAACTAAGAACAATATAATCTTGAATATAAGCAAATAGAGCAAAGTCATAAGCAATATATTGAAGTAGAATAAAGTCATATTCATAATATTGAAGAACAAAGATAATTAGAAAGCAATTAGAAGCACAATTAGAGAATTACCAAGAATCCTCTTGACAGATCCGGAAACCAATCGAAGATTGACTCCTTCTAGTTCTAATCCTATGTAGCTATGCTAATCTAGATATCTAATTGATGTGGTGGCTCTAATCTTGATCAGAGGCTTCTTCTCCCTTGAGAAATAATGAATTAGGGTTGAGAGGCTGTCTCCTCCAGGGTCCAGGGGGTCTGGTTTTATAGTCCCTTCAAGTGAATATGGGCCGTTGGATCAAACCGACATAGATTGTATGGTTTAGATTCATCCTTTAGGTCGGTGGAGATCTCCCACGAAGGAGAGTCCTAATTGGACTCAGGGAGGGGGCGGGCGTCCAGGGGAACAGGGCGGGCGCCCTGCCTCTGGCCCCGTTTCGTCTCCGCTTCGGTCTCGTGGCTTCTGGAGTCTTCTAGATGTAAGATAATTGCGCGGCTTGTTAATATCTCTATGTAATCCCGACGTGTGGGCCTTTCTTCCGTATTTCCTGAAAACCCCCTGCAGAAATAGACAAATACCAAAACTCGTGGAATTCTGTCAGATAAAACCCTAAGTCTAGATGTTGATTTCATTTGGATCCTTTTCTTTGTTTATTTGATAATTAAATTTGATACTTAAGGACCGTCAACAAGCTCCCCCAAGCTTACCTCTTGGTCGTCCCTGAGCAAGGATAGACTCAGCTATGGATCAGAAGTTGTTGCAATATCTTTTAAAAAAATTGACGGTACACATGATTTTTAAATAAGATCCCATCTCTGAGTTAGAGTAAACTGTCAAGACTTAAAACTTACTTACTTTACCTTCACCATGGGACTTGTAACCGTCACTTCTGTCTTGAGTAGTTAAAAGATAGAACAGTCTAGCCAAGTGCCATGTCTCTTATTCTTGATCAGCTATAGCTCTGAAGTTTTTGCAGATTTTCAAATAAAACTCAGAGATTCCTTGTATGATTCTCTCAAATCTCTCTTTTGTGGTATTTCTGGATCCTTACCAAGGCAGTGATGGTATATGCCTTCTCTCGAGATATGTAGTATTTATGGTATGAAGCATAGTGACATTATCTTATCTCTCACCCTACTCTAATAAGGCTTTAATATCTGGAGCTCATAGGTGGGAGATAAAATATACATACTTACAAGACATTTATTGTATAGTCAAACCATGGATCCAAAGAAACAAGTCAATAAGTTTAATCAAGATGTGCATGTGTGGCGAATGAATGGTGTATGGTGATGATGGTGATAACAATGGTGAAAGTCTAATTCTACTTTTGCTCTTTTGAGGGGATACATACCTTCCTTGCTTTCTGAAACTTTATGAGGAGAATGAGATGCTCTATATTTTTTTTTCTCTCAGGTGAGTATCTTGTACCCCTAATTCTACTGTCAGACACTTGTCCATTTTTACCTCTCGTCTCACTCTTTTTCTTTTCTTTCGAGGTTCCGAGCACTTGCTCCTTTTTATTTCCTCGTATCTTTTTTTAGAGCACTCATCTCTTGAGATAATATAGCAAGTGGTAGTAACAAGATAACTTGAGCATTTATTTCATAGGGGAAAACAGAAATATTTTTGGTTATTCTCTCCTAGATTAGGAGTAGAATATTTTTAGGTGGTTCTGGAGATGAGAACGGGTGGATATATGTGGATGGTACTTCCGGAGTAGAAGTAGCATGTATGAGTGAACGTGCAAGTGAAATCTTGATTTAACCACATGACAAGCTCCTAAGGGTCTACACAGCTTGACCACACTCAATGCTCATAAGCAGTAAATAGTAAATGTGTGGCTCAAAGTCTAGCAAGCATGTATATATGGCTGTGGTAGGAATTTAAACTCTCATCATATAGAAACTCATCATGCAATATTTTAAAGATTTTCAAAGATAAAATTCTCCAGAATTCTAGCATCTCTAGGAACAAATAAATAGCAGCTCAACCTTCCCATATCGTATCCGTTAGCAACTTAGACTTCAGATCAAGTTTTCATCCCACAAGTTTAGGTTTAGAGAAAGATTTAAATTATAACAGTTATGTCTAAACTTTAGAGAGAACTTAAAATGTGCAAATTAGGCAGAGCAACTATTCATCATAACCATACTTGAGTTTTATTATTAAGATACAGATTAGCATAGCCACTTTATTTATTTATTAAACACAATAAGCGAAAGACATATATTTATATAAGCACAAAATCTTTATTTGGTTTTTCATAGTTTATGTATATTTATATTTTAATATAGTATAAGTATAAAGATAGATAGATAGATAGAAATACTTAGTGGGATAAATGGGGGTGCTCTCCCCCATGCTGGATTTTGACGTAATTTCTTCTGATGTAGCTAGCAGGTGGAGGTGTATTTGAATGTCGGCAGCACTCTAACAGCGATTAGGATGTCCTCCGTCTGCTAGTCTTCTTTGATCCTTGAATTCTGTGAAGCTCAAATAGACAACAAAGCTTTGTAGAAGTGGTTAAGTGTTAGCATAAAATCTCTTAGCCTTTATCACACTGAGCCTCCTCAATAAATGTTACTCTCTTTGGTAGGATCACAATCTTATTTTTATATTTTCATTTTTATAGAGCAGAAAAAAATATTTATTTTATTTTTATGCTGCCACAGTGAATGTACTTATGGGTTTTATGCCACTCGTATACTCACATGGGGCTTATTGTTTTTAACATTTTTATTTTTCTTTGAAGATAGTATGAACCCGGTTAACTAAACAAGCTATTTAAGGAAAATAAATAATTAAAGGGAAAAGGATAACTACCAAGTTTACCTCTTGGCAAGGCGTTCGGTGTTTTTAAGTCCTCCGAACGGGACTCTTCGTTTTTCTTAGTCATCCTGGGATTTGCTGGATGGCGTAGTCGGTGGTTCCGGCGGCGCCTCCTCTTCGTGTATAACTATCTTCTCTCTCCATACCTGACTCGGTGCTACGGTCTCCTCAGGACAATTCTGTTCAAGCTGTATGTCTTCAGACCTTACCACTTCTCCTTCGTAGTCTGGCCATCCGTCCTTGATGGTTTGCCTCCTTCAGAGGGGAAGTGCATGTGGACTTCTCCGGTTCCAATATAGATGATGGCTTTGATAGTGTGGAGGAACGGTCTCCCAAGGATGGTGGGTGGATCATACTCGTCTTCTCCCATGTCAATGACCTGAAAATCATCTGGAGCTGAATGTATATTGGTTGTAGGGGCATGGTTCCATGCAGGAGCTGATAAGTGACTGCGGCCATTATGTTGACGTCAGATCTGGTGTCGTAGAGTGTCTTCTGAAAAGAGTATCCATTGATTGTGCACTCGATGCTTGGAACACCAGGGTCGTCCTTCTTTATCAGGAAAGGCGACTCGAGTCGACGATCTTTGTAACAGAACCGACCAAATTATAAGAGATTAAGACTAACAGTGACCATTTCCATAGTCAAACCATCGAGCTTAAGCCCATATAATCCCGGTAGTCTGTGAAATCTCGAAGGATTTCAAACCACATAGCGTACAAACAGCCTAGATTGTAATAAGTTTAGCGGTCGCCATCCACAAATACATCCAGATTACAACATTCACAAAATACATTGGAGTTCTTAAAATTATTACAAACCAGTTCTTCAAGTAGCGGAAGCTTCATAGTTCGAAAATACAACACACACACTTAGTCTGATACAGTGCCATAATTCGGTCATTCCCACAAAAGCAGAAGAGAAGATGGAGTGACCATCGCCCTTGGTCTAGTCATCACCCATGGCTGGGTATAGACAGAGGATGCAATAACCATAGTACATTTGACCATCTGCAAAACAACATGGGAGTAGAACACTGAGTACGAGAATGTACTCAGCTAGACTTACCCGTCATAAAGTTAAAATAAAGACTCTTCAAGGATCATGAAGGCTATATAGTGGGGTAGCTGACAACCATTTTGCATAACCGCAGGATTTTATTATCATAACCTACGTAAATCTTTCTTCCTTTAATTTGCTCAAGTTAAAAGTATCATTACCTATCATCTAGGTTTGCACCTGTACTATTATAAGCAAATATAGTGAAGTGATAGTACCTCATCATAGCATTCTTGAAACCATTTATCTTTATAACCCAAGTGTTCCATAGTCCTTACTACGAGGACGAAGCTCATGTCAAGTGCTCACTATCCAGGAGCGATGGCGATTCGAATCGATTTCTAACCAGCTGGCGAGTTTATTCCCCACACAAACCACACTCACTGATCAAGTGAGCTACAGATCACCGTATTGCACTATCCAGGACCAATTCGCGGGTTCGACAGGCACCGCCCGTACTCGAGGACCGTTCCGGCGACCGAGGTATCCAAGGTATACCAAGGTTGCGCGCCGCGCCCTCGTCGTTCTCCTCAACCATCACCAATACAGCGCGTACATCGGGCCGATTCCCGTCCCGGATAGTGCTCCGGCTTCGCGGTCGGAACGACTTATCCTTCCAGCTAAATGTGGGGCATGCGTTCAACATGATAAGAGGGTCGTCAACGATCGGTCCTTAATTGACACAGGCAGGGGCACTATGGTCAACCCACCATAAGACCCTGCCCGGTCTCCAATTCCATCTCACACTTGGTTATTCTTTTCCCAAAGCAACCACTGCTTAAACAAGTAGGTATCCACCTATATCTCGCAGGTGACAGGGAATCACCCGACTTCTACCGGACTAAGCAAGCTAAGCATAGACTCCGTGCCTATCTACATAGGACAAGGTAGATAAACGAGTAGGGATAACAAGGAGTACATATGCATCAACGGTATCAAGCAATTCCTATCACTTAAATGCAGTAGTAGAACAAGCATAGTGTATCATGTAAGTTAGCGAGAATAGGGAAACTTAGAATGCTCCGGGGCTTGCCTTTCTCAAACGTGCTGGGCTGGTGGTCCGGACACTCCTGTAGCTCCTCTCTGGGTTTCGGTGCTTCCGGAGGTTCCTGCTCCTGAATCTCCTCTGGCCCCTCGGGTCCCACCTCGTTCTCCTGCGAGCCTGTATGATGCATGTGTGCTCATGAGTGGAGTGCGAGATGCCCGAGTGGATGCTTGTATGAGAAGGTACCAAATGATCATGACATGATGCATAGGTGATTCACTTGGTCATGCTCATTATAAGGTAGTCAACATCATCCAAGAACAGACAATTGAATTAAACATCTACTGCATTCTCTTCTACCAAATGTTTTCAAGTGTAACCAGCAACCCACATGATGCATCAAAATACACCAAACCCCTTTTTATTCTATTTAACCCATATATAACAATTCAAAATTTTCTTTATTCATTTCTAGGCCCATCCAAATTTGCATACAGTTCTGTTCATCTATAAATCCCGCAAAAATTACAGGAGACTTCCAGTCAAGCATAAAGTCTACTATAAATTTTTCATAATTTTTGGATACTTATTTTGAGCTACAAAAATCACAAGATTATTACATAAAGGCAAGTACAATTACTCTACTGTGGTATAAGTGTCAAACAGCAGATTTCATATTTTTACAATTTGTCTAATATCATAGGAAACATCCACAAAAATTTCCAGACTGATTGCATGATCCAAATATTTATTAAAAATCATAAACCACTGCCATGCAAGCATTTAAATCACTATAAATTCATTTATACACCAAATAATGTGTAGCAATATTTTCCCAGTGAGTTAACATACATGCAGAGCCAACAAATCAAGTTTCACATTTTTCTGAGCCATATTTTAATTACTATGCATTTTCTAAGTTTAGCAAAAGCATTGATTAATTATTTCTGTCTAGAAAAAGTATTCAAACATGACATGCAATTACATCAAACTGTAGATCTGAGAATATGGAGTACACCAAAGTTTATTTCATCAAAGTTGGAGCTGTAGAACTCAAGATATGGATTTTACAAGGTTTAAATCGATTTCTGGAAATCATTTTCTGAAAATCAAATCGAAATCGGGATAAAAAACGCTAAAGACACCCAGATCTACACCCAACACGGTCCCCCTACGACTGACAGTGGGCCTCTGACCCCACTGGTCAGCGAGACCGAGAGGGAGGACACCTCCGACGAGCAGATCTCGCCGGCGGTGAGGTCCCCGGCCACGGGGTGAGCACCATCGTGCTCCCCGCAGCGAGGCGCACCCAGCGATACCCTCGGATTGACCGGAGGATGGCCGGAGCACCTCCGACGAGCATGCATGGCGGCACGGCGGCGCTGCTCGCCGTGGCCAGGCTGCTCCGACGCGGTAGAGCACGCGCAAGGGCTCCTCCGAGCTTCCTCATCGGACTACGGATCTAACGCGCCAAAAAGCAAGCGAAACGAGGCGGAAATGAACGAGATTCGACGTGGCGGATCTCTCCGGCGAGGTCGGAGCAACTCCGACGAGCGATTCGCGGCGCTCGACGGGCTCTCACCTCGGTAGAACGTTTGCAGGAGCTTACCGCGACGACGGCGAGTGCTCTGATGGTTTTGGCGTCGAGGTTGGGGCACTGGCGTAGCCGGCGGTGAGCAGCGGAGCTGCTCCGGTGATGGCACTGCGGCGGAGCTCCTACGGCTTCGGTTGCACTCGCGAGTGGAGGGAGGAGGGAGAGAGGCGCGGGCGACAGGGCGAATGGAGTGGCCTGGGAGCCCGGGCCGGCGTCCCGACCAGGTGAAGCCGGTCGGCCGCGGCGCGCTCCTCGCCGGCGTACGGCCGCCACGTGGCCGACGCTGGCTGGGACGAGGCGGGCGTCCGCGCGCGGGAGAGAGGGGGAGGGGGAGGCAGGCCGGGCCGCGGTCTGGGCCGAAAGGGAGGCGGGGTTGGCCCGGCAGCGCCTGCCCCTTTTCCATTTTTTTTGAATTTCTTTTCTCAAATTCTTTTCTAAATTCATTTGGACCAATTTAAAATCATTTTCACCTTTTCCCTACAACTTTGTTTTAATAAGCAAGACCAAATTCCAAACAGAATTTGAATTACATATTAAAACTAGTTCTAGGTTTTCAAATAAATTCATTTTGGGGATTTTTGTATAAATTCCATTTCTCAAATTCTATGGCTCCAAAAATTGCACAAAAATATTTTTAAACCTTCTTACACATAAATCAACCTAATTTGAATATTTCACAATCTTAGAAAAAAGCATCATATTTTTAGCATATTTAAAGCACATGAAATAAAGCACATAAAATCATATCTTGAGATGAATGACATGCTCATGATGTTATGCTTGATGAGAATGCTTATGCATTGCTTTGGTAAGGCTAAGTGCATGCTTAACACCAAGGGTGTTACAGCCCTTCCCCCCTTAGGGAAATCTCGTCCCGAGATTTTGGGTTACTAACCATTTCTTATGACATTTTGGATAAACTGTTTTTAGATAATCCTCGGTTTCCCAGGTGGCATCCCTATCGTCATGAAGACTCCACATCACCTTGTATGTTCTGACAACTCTATTTCGGGTTACTCGTTCCTTGGTATCCACAATTCCCACTAGCTGCTCCTTATACTCTAAGTCTGCTTTTATTTCGATCCCTCTAGGTTCAATCCTTTGCTCAGGTACTTTCAAACATTTCCATAATTGCGACACATGGAAGACCGGAAAGATCGAGCTCAACTCTTCAGGTAACTGAATCTTGTAGGCCACGGGGCCTTTCCTCTCCAGTATTTGATACGGTCCCACATATCTGGGTGCAAGCTTGCTTCGGACTCGGAAACGTTGAACTTTCTTCATTGGCGTAACCTTGAGGTACACATAATCACCTACTTTGAATTCAAGTGGTCTTCTTCTCTTATCAGCATAACTCTTTTGTCGCGATTGGGCTGCCCGCATATGCTGCTGTATGATTTGCACATTTCTCTCTGCTTCATTCACGAAGTCGATACCAAAGTATCTCCTTTCACCAGGTTCAACCCAATTTAACAGAGTTCTACACCTTCGACCATACAAAGCCTCGAACGGAGCCATCTTGATACTCTCTTGGTAGCTGTTATTGTATGAGAATTCAGCCAGAGGTAACCATGACTTCCATGATCCCTTAGACGATAGCACACAGGCCCTCAGCATATCTTCTAATACTTGATTTAGCCTCTCAGTTTGTCCTGAGGTTTGGGGATGATACGCGGTGCTTCTTATTAGACTGGTCCCCAGACTCTTATGCATTCGCTCCCAAAAGTGAGCGGTGAATTGTGGTCCTCTATCTGATATGATGGTCTTGGGAATACCATGCAACTTGACAATCTCAGCCATATATATATCGGCATACTCGGGAGGTCTGTATGTGTTCTTAACTAGGATGAAATGAGCCGACTTGGTTAATCGATCTATGCTTACCCAAATCGAGTCATTCCCCTTCCTCGTGGTTGGTAAACCTGTGATAAAGTCCATGCTGACCTCTTCCCATTTCCACTCTAGAACTGATAACGGTTGCAACAGACCTGCAGGTTTCATATGGATGGCCTTAACTCTGCAACACGTGTCACAGCGGGCCACATATGCGGCTATTTCTTTCTTCATCTTAGTCCACCAAAAGTGGGGTCTTAGGTCTTGATACATTTTACTACTGCCAGGATGAATAGAAATCTTAGAGAGATGGGCTTCATCCATGATGCGATTCTTTAATTCCCGATCCTTCGGGACTACTAACCGATGTTGAAACCACAGTACCCCTTTCTCATCAACTTGAAACTGAGTTTTTGGGCCATCTTTGATTTTCTCCTTGATGTGGAAAATACCTTTGTCTGTCTTCTGACCCTCGATGACTTGACTCTCAAGTGAACAACTGAGCTGTATGTGGCATAAGACTTCACGATGCATGAGATTGAAACCATCCTCAAACAACGGTTGAACTACTTGATAGTGCGGTTTACGACTCAACGCATCTGCTACCACATTAGCTTTGCCTGGATGATAGTGAACTTCCAGATCATAGTCCTTGATTAACTCTAACCACCGTCGTTGCCTCATATTCAGTTCGGACTGAGTGAAGATGTACTTCAAGCTCTTATGATCGGTATAAATGTGACACTTATTCCCCAGCAGATAGTGTCTCCAAATCTTCCAAGCGTGCACTACTGCTGCTAACTCGAGGTCATGAGTTGGGTAGTTGACTTCGTGCTTTCTCAACTGTCGGGAAGCATAAGCTATCACCCTACCATCTTGCATCAACACACACCCCAAGCCACTTTTCGACGCGTCGCAAAGCACATCAAAAGGCTTCTCGATATTGGGTTGCGCCAGAACGGGAGCAGTGGTTAGCAACTTTCGCAAGGTGCGGAAGGCTAGCTCACACCCCTCCGTCCAGACAAACTTATGATCCTTTTGTAGCAAACTGGTCATTGGCTTAGCAATCTTGGAGAAGTCAGGTATGAAACGACGATAATACCTGGCTAGACCAAGAAAACTTCTAACTTCCGAGACAGAAGTTGGTGCCTTCCAGTCCATGACTTCCTGCACTTTTGACGGATCCACAGCAATCCCTTCTTCAGACAAAATGTGCCCCAGGAAAGGAACTTTCTTCAACTAGAACTCACACTTGCTGAACTTGGCATATAACTGATGCTCTCGTAATCGTGTTAACACGATTCTCAGATGCTCGGCGTGGTCTTGCTCATTTTCTGAATAAACCAGGATATCATCGATAAACACCACAACAAACTTATCCAATTATGGCATAAATACTGAATTCATCAAATACATAAAGTATGCAGGAGCATTTGTCAACCCAAAGGACATGACCAAATACTCATACAACCCATATCTGGTGGAAAAAGCAGTCTTCGGGATATCTAGCGGACGAATCTTGATTTGGTGATACCCAGATCTCAAATCTATCGTGGAAAACACTTTTGCCTTGGACAACTGATCAAATAAGATATTGATCCTTGGCAAGGGATACTTATTCTTGATTGTCACTACATTGAGTGGATGATAGTCCACGCACATGCGCAACGACTGATCCTTCTTTTTCACGAACAACGCTGGACAACCCCATTCTGACGAACTTGGCCGGATGAACCCTTTATCCAATAACTCCTTTAGTTGATTCTTCAACTCAGCGAGTTCGTTTGGTGGCATCCGGTACGGCCTTCTAGATATTGGTGCTGTACCTGGTATCAACTCAATTGCAAACTCTACTTCCCTATCTGGAGGAAGTCCAGGCAATTCCTCGGGAAAAACATCAGGGAACTCACATACCACGGGTATGTGTTCTAGTGGAACCACCTGTACTGCACACGAAAGACTGGCGAAGTCTAACCGTCGGGGTAGCTTGACCTGAAGCACACCCTTACCTTGCGGGTCTCTGAGGGAAAGAGTTCTATTCCCGGCATCTATAACCGCGCCCCAGTCAGTCATCTTGTTCATTCCAATGATGACATCCAAAACCAGCCCTGGCATGACCACAAGGTTTACGCGAAACCTCCGGCCACTGATATCCAAGGTAACTTCTGTTACTGTTTTATTAGTCAACACATCAGCTCCGGCTGAGCTGATGCGATAGCCATAACCCAACTCAGTAACTGGCTGGTCATGCTTTTGTGCAAATGCTTTGCTCATGAATGAATGCGATGATCCAGAATCAAACAAAACAACTGCAAGATGTTGGTTGACAGGAAACATACCAGCTGTTACTGGTTCTCCTTCCGGGATCTCCTCGATCGAGGTATGGTGCACACGAGCTGGATAGGTTGGCTGCTGCCTCTTGGGGTAGGGACATTCCTTACCAAAGTGCCCCATTTTGTGGCAGTTGTACCACGGACCTTTGGGCGCATTGTTGGCGGCAGGTGCTGCAGCTTGAATTGCCTTTGGCTTGGCAGGAGCTATCGCCACCTTGTACGGCTTCTGCTGCGTTGGATGTCCAGTGTTCCGTCTCTGCGGCGGCCTGAACCTAGCACCTGGGGCAGGAGGACGATACTGCTGTCGCCCTGCCACTGGTGCCCTGGACTGGGATGACCCAGCCTCAAAAGCCCTCTTACGTGACTTGGATGCACTGTAGTTGTTGTTATTGTTTTCTTGAGTTAGACAGTCACTGATGTAAGCATTGAAGGTAGCTCGGGTCCCTGTACCCATGGTTTTCAGCATCTTTGGACTCAAGCCTCTCTGGAAACTAGCAATCTTCTTGGCCTCCGTGTTCACAAACTCGGGGGCGTAGCGAGCGAGATTGTTGAAAGCGTGTAGATACTCCTTCACAGATTTCGTCCCCTGGGACAGCCTCATGAACTCCCCAACCTTCATTTCAACCACACCCGGAGGAATGTAATTCCCCCGGAAAGCGGTGGTGAAGCTGTTCCAGGTGATTGGGGTCCCCTCTGGGTAGGTGGTACGGTGATGGGACCACCAAATTCCAGCGGGCCCTTGCAACTGATGTGCTGCATACTCAGCCTTGAGTTCTTCTGTCATCCGAAGAAGACGAAACTTCTACTCCATAGTGTTAATCCACTCATCAGCTTCAAGCGGTTCCAAAGCCTCCTTGAAGACTGGTGGCTTGGTATCCATGAAGTCCTTGAACGAGCTGTACTGGTTGACTTCACGGCCGCCCTGGTTATCCCCACGACGGGTGTTGTCAGCTATGTTGCGTAGAGCTTCTTCCATGTTGCGCTGCATTTGTTCCATGTTGCGTTGGCTCCCTAGAAACTGCACGAAAAACACGTCCGCAGTGTACAGAGGAGGCGGTGGTTGTGGTGTTGGTGCTCTGTCTTCATCTCGTTGAGCCCCACCTCCGGACGTACCTGCTCCAAGACCCGGGTTGCTGTTACCCCCGCCACGTGTTTGCACCATCTGCATACGTCAATGATAAGCAATCGTTAGGAGTTGCCATCAAAGGTAGACATGTGTAGAATTATGCCGTACTGAATTTACTGAGGGAATAATTTCGCACAATAAACAGAGGCACAACAATTCATCATCCACGCACAACATCACTAACATATTACTTATCGTTCAAGCAACAAGGTTCGCATACATCCAAACTTGCCAGCATACATCCACTGACTTTCAGCGTTACTCATAAAGTTTTACATAGCCCAGATCCAAAAGTACAAGACATGCCATGCAACCTATAACAACAAAAGAAGAAGGGCTAGCTCTAGAGCCCTAGCATCTACTCGCTATGGTCACTGTCCATGCCGGAGCCCTCATCGTCCTCATCTCCACTAGCAGCTGCTCCTATCTCAGGATCCTCATCCATCTCGTCCTCAGAGTCTAGCTCAGCTGCTCTAGGTAGGTGGTGAGGGTGGAGCTGGTTATGCAGATGGTGGATCTCCTCATGCAAGTTCTCATTGTACTCCTCAGCATTAGCTAGCTGCTGCTCTAGCTCTAGCTGTCGGACCCTCAAAGTGTCCTCCTTGTGATAGGCTTCATTCCTCTGACCAAGCACATGGACTAGCATGCGCTCGCAGTTCCTGTGAGCAGTAGTCACCATGTCCCTCTGCTCTCGCACTGCAAGCAGGTCCTGGCTTAGTTCACTGTTCTTCTGGACTGCCTGGTCTCTCTCTTTGGTCACACGGGCCAACTTTGCCTGTAGCCTCTCAACCTCAGAGTCGAACTCACACTGCAACTGACGCTTCTCATCCTGGACGGTGAGAAGAGACCCAGACAAGTGACCCAAACAACGCTCCAGGCCCCCATAGGTCTTCATCAAGGCGTACATAGCACTCATAGCTGTGCCGTCACTATTCTGGTCCTCATCCGCACTCCTCTCTAGAGCGTTCACCTCGGACTGATCCCACACAGAAGTGTAGGGGTCACCCCGAGGAAATACCCCAGCGAAGGCGTGGGCCAGCTCCTGTGGAAACCTCTCCATGAGGTCCCTCAGAACTACGAAAGTTGCCCTGCTGGCACCGTGGAAAGGCGTGGCACCTCGGGACTCGTACACCCAGCCGCCCCAGGCGGGGTCACCTCCACTGTTAGGAACAACTGCCTCGATCCCCACCAGGGTCTTGTCACCAAGCGGCTCCTTATCCCAATAGTAGCGAGGCTCCCTTCCTTCAGGATACCCCATCGAGCTGAGCACTCTCCAAAGCAAAGTGGGCATCCCAAACTCCTCTAGGAACTTGCTCTTATGTCGCGAGCTCCTAGCCGCCAACGGATGGCGAGGGGCCCGCCCACCAGTGGACTTGCGAGCGGTGAGCCTAGTGCGTGCCATCTGCTGCAAATGGAATACCTTGGGTAAGAGCGAGGATTACCTTTAATTATTTTATTTAGAATTGGGACAGATTAAATTAAGGGGGAAAGTAAGCAATGATATGAAATGAATCATGATGCATGCACGAACTTACGATCTCACCAATTTAGAAACAAAGGTTAACACTAAGCGGTATATGCGGTGGCATACAGCGTTCTCTCATAACATAACTAGCGTTCTAAACGAGAACGTGGTTAGTGTACCTGCAGAAAACTCATTTCAACCCACCCACAATATGCTCATGCAGAACAAGAATTTAAAACTATACACTCCACATACACAGACACCCGTCCATGCATATGACGTGTCACTACCCACATCATCGCCCTAATGACGACGTCGCCTCTCCGGACGGAATTCCCACATGCGGTGCTGTTCCCAAAACACACCAAAACATGTGTGCATGACACAGCACCTAACAACTCTCCCCTAGACCGGCAGTGTATCAGATCACGCTCTCACAGCTCCCACTTACCGTGGCGTAGAGGAAAAAAATGGATCCATACAATACCATTCAAATGAATGGCACTCATACTATTGCACGCCGTATGAGCGACGAAATAGAAATATGATGCATTAACCCCCAAGTCAGTACTTAACTAGCCACCTTAGAGTCCTTAACTGGGCATAAAGGATATGACCATGGCACACTAGATAGTTTTCCAAAACTTAGTTTAACACCTTGATCATTCTTAATTAATAAAATCCTTTATTAAACCGGTTTAGATTTTGTTTAGAACATACTCATGAACAGTAACTCGCTAAACCTTGCTCTGATACCAGCTGTAACAGAACCGACCAAATTATAAGAGATTAAGCCTAACAGTGACCATTTGCATAGTCAAAGCATCGAGCTTAAGCCCATATAATCCCGGTAGTCCGTGAAATCTCGAAGGATTTCAAACCACATAGCGTACAAACAGCCAAGATCGTAATAAGTTTAGCGGTCACCATCCACAAATACATCCAGATTACAACATTCACAAAATACATCGGAGTTCTTAAAATTATTACAAACCAAGTTCTTCAAGTAGCAGAAGCTTCATAGTTCGAAAATACAACACACAATTAGTCTGATACAGTGCCATAATTCGGTCATTACCACAAAAGCAGAAGAGAAGATGGAGTGACCATCGCCCTTGGTCTAGTCATCACCCATGGCTGGGTACAGACAGAGGATGCAATAACCATAGTACATTTGACCATCTGCAAAACAACATGGGAGTAGAACCCTGAGTACGAGAATGTACTCAGCTTGACTTACCCGTCATAAACTTAAAATAAAGACACTTCAAGGATCATGAAGGCTATATAGTGGGGTAGCTGACAACCATTTTGCATAACCGCAGGATTTTATTATCATAACCTACATAAATCTTTCTTCCTTTAATTTGCTCAAGTTGAAAGTATCATTACCTATCATCTAGGTTTGCACCTGCACTATTATAAGCAAATATAGTGATATGATAGTACCTCATCATAGCATTCTTGAAACCATTTATCTTTATAACCCAAGTGTTCCATAGTCCTTACTACGAGGACGAAGCTCATGTCAAGTGCTCACTATCCAGGAGCGATGGCGATTCGAATTGATTTCTAACCAGCTGGCGAGTTTATTCCCCACACAAACCACGCTCACTGATCAAGTGAGCTACAGATCAATGTATTGCACTATTCAGGACCAATTCGCGGGTTTGACAGGCACCGCCCGTACCCGAGGACCGTTCCGGCGACCGAGGTATCCAAGGTATACCAAGGTTGCGCGCCGCGCCTTCGTCGTTCTCCTCAACCATCACAAATACAGCGCGTACATCGGGCCGATTCCCGGCCCGGATAGTGTTCAGGCTTCGCGGTCGGAACGACTTATCCTTCCAGCTAAATGTGGGGCATGCGTTCAACATGACAAGAGGGCCGTCAACAATTGGTCCTTAATTGACACAGGCAGGGGCACTATGGTCAACCCACCATAAGACCGTGCCCGGTCTCCAATTCCATCTCACACTTGGTTATTCTTTTCCCAAAGCAACCACTGCTTAAACAAGTAGGTATCCACCTATATCTCGCAGGTGACAGGGAATCACCCGACTTCTACTGGACTAAGCAAGCTAAGCATAGACTCCGTGCCTATCTACATAGGACAAGGTAGATAAACGAGTAGGGATAACAAGGAGTACATATGCATCAACGGTATTGTTGACACTTCTTAACGCAACCACCGGATATCGGCGACGGCGCCAGAAGTGCCCTGGTAGGGTAACTCTATTTACTATTGGATAATTCCGCAAGCGCACAGAATGTACCGCTGTAGCACTTCACCAAGGAGTATTCCAAGGTATCGTAATTTATATTTTCCCAAGGGAAAGCGGCTAAGTGTGTTTAACAAAAAGGGGAATGAGATTCCTTGAGTTGTCTAGTATCAACTAGTGAATAAGGGTGGTAAATAACGAATAGGAAGGGTAGTGGTGAATCCAAGGTCCTATGCTAAAGGTAAATGGTAGAGTTAGCTAGGTGGGAGGACAACGAGTGAGTAAAGGACTCCTATGTATCTAACTTGACTTCTGTGACTTACTTTAATAGATAATTGCCTTAACTACGCTAGAGCCTTACTAACTGTGTGCGAGGGATAGCCGAGCTGGTAAGACGCTTAGAAGGTTTTTCACCTAACCCCTTACCGAAAGCGACTATTGGGCTTATGGACGCCTTACCTTTTAAGAACTAGCCTGTACGTGAGGAGAACCTAATGCCGCCCACGATCTGTCACCTACTAGGGAGTGCGCTCCTACTTTCCGTTCAAGCCAGCGGTAATCAAAGGTAATCTTAAGTATGAGCACCACGCTCACACTTAATCCTACAACTCTAACTAGTTGCAGCTAGCTAGAGCTCCTATACAAGATAGGACGATGATGCACACACCGGAGTGGTTAGAGGTCACTAACTTCACTAAGACAACTATATTACTAAAGTAAATGCACAACAAGACTAAAAGACTTGCACTAAGTAAGAACTCAGTAAAGTAAAGTAAGAATAATATATTAATAAAAGGAAAGTCTTACAAAAGTAGAAAGGTACAAGAGCTATACCAGACTCTCCAGAAGACGACTCCGGAGACCCCGAGCTTCGCTCGACTCGACTCTAACTCCCACTCTAGACTAACTACTACTCTACTTGTATGCTTGGAACTTGTAATGCACTTGGCCTTGGAATTGCACAATTGAAATGAAGGGTGGAGGCTGCCTTTTATAGAGGGAGATGGAGTAGGGGTTACTCCATCGCCACGTCACCGATCCGCGTGACATCTTCTCTCCACCCTTGGATCAAACCGACCTCACAACCGCCATTTGATCAACGGCAGGGGCAAATCAACATGTGGGACATGTGGGGAAGGTCGGTGGGAGGCCACCGACCCTGGAACCGCCTTTGATGTGGGGTCGGGCGACCCCACTTCTGGGCCTCTGGGCCCACCAGCAGTGTCCACAGGGGTCCCTTATGTCGGTGGACTAGGTGGCACACCTGGGTCCCACCAAAGAGGGGTCGGGCGACCCCCTCCCTGTGGGCCCAGGGTGTCACCTGTTGTCCCCTCGATCTCCTCTTGATGATTCTGATGTTGGCTTTGTCAAATAATGTCTTGAATTTGTTGTTCCTGCATAAACAAGCTAAGAGTACAAGTGGAACTAGTTATGGATAAAATATGTTTATGTCATGTCATTTCCCCTTGCAACCGAGGCATGTTGACGGTGTTTTGTATGTGGATTTCTATGGTATATCCACCGTCAACAAGATCCCCCAAGCTTAACCTTTGCTCGTCCCGAGCAAACAATCAAACTTAGCCTCGGTGGATCAGGTATTGTTACTATGTTCACATTTCAAGAGTACCATGTGTACAACAAAGTTCTTCTCTTTGCATAAAAAATTTAGCTATGTAAACTTACCCCTATTACCTTAGTCCCTTATGGGGCTTATGGCTTTTCCTTTGTCTTAGGTGGTTGAGAGACAGAACAGTTTGACTTGAGCACTAACTTTCTCATTCTTAGCAAGTTTCATATCAGAGGTTTTGTGATATTTTCAAAAGAAAGCTTAAATGTTCCTCTTATGGTTCTCTCATGTCACTCAAATGGTGTATGATTCCTCACCAAGGCATATGGTAAGAGTTGCCTTCTCTCTTTCATCCTATTTCTAAAAGGCTTATGTGGAGTTCAAGGTAGGGATGAAAGGAGATAGCATACTTACTTTGCATATATTGCGAAGTCAAAGCTCGGATCCTTGAAGAGAAGTGTCATACTCCCAGATCAAGATGTGCTAGTGTGATATATGGTGGACTAGGTTGCTCCTTTATTTGATAGACTCTCTATGTATTGAGACATGGCTAGCTTTTTTTTTATATATATATGAGCTTTCATGTGCTCAATTTTCTTTTTCTGTGGACTTGCATATGTCCATCTTTTTATTTCATTTTGCCTAGCCTTTTGATGTCTCATTTACCAAATAATGCTTAGAGAGATGTTCTAAAATTTAGAGTATGGAGCAACCTATTTAGTGGATGCGAAATACATGTGGTTGCGTACTTCCAGTGTAGAAGCAGCATATATATATGTGGTGTGTACGTGATCTTGATCTTAGGAGCATGAAAAGTCTCTTAACAAGGGTCAACAAGACTTGACGACACTCAACACAAAGCAAATAGCTTATGTGGAAAGATTGCAATTATGTAAAGTAGATATGGCTGTGGTAGGAATTCATCACCATTGAGGAACAATTAAGGTTTTGATCATTTTAAGAATAAATCTCTGATAATCATGCATGCTTAGAAAAATATTATAGTAGCTCTTGTCTTACTATCTCATGTCCCACAACAACTTAGACTTAGTTCTAGCACTTGCAACCCACAAAGTTTTTAGGTTCATGGCAGTTTAAGTGAGCTAAGTGATCCATACTTAGAGAAATACTAAGTTGTATACTAGGTACTAGAGAAACATTAACAAGCAACTAGTCATCATTTCCATGAGGGATATAAACATACATGAAGCATATATGCTAAAGGGAAATGCTAATAAATATTTATTTATTTATTTATTTTTAAGTAAGAATGATAAAATGCATGAAAATAAATAGGATAGAATACTTACCTTAGTGGGGGAGAGGATCTCCCCCAAGCTAGATCTTCGCTCACTGTGGTGGCGGGAAATTCTGGTACCATCCAGCCCAGCGTTGTGCGTCTTCCTCTCGCACACGTCGGATATGTTGGCCGTTTTGTAACGCCAGTTGCAATGTTGCTTCTTGCCCAATCTGCAATTCGCCCATGTCATTAATGAGACTGTCCATACCTGTGGGCTGGTGACGCCTAGCCCTGTCCCTTGGGCGTGGAGTGCGTTGTGGAGGTAGACCCATGGAGTCTGAAGCATCCACTGACATCGCTTCATCGCCCTCTTCAACGTCATGGTGCGAGGATCCTCCTTGCTCCACCTGGGCGGCTTGCATCATCCTTCTTGTCACCCTGCGTGTCCCTGCAATATCTAGACTTGCCACTTGGGCTAGTCTAATGGTAAGTGTGCGGACCCCATACAACCGGCGCCTCGCACATGGGAGAGGAATTTCGGTTGTATAGCCCGGATAAATCATTTTAAGTTCACCATTTGGATTTCTTATGAGCATGTTAGCATTGATAAAGAAGTTCTCATCTACCACTCCTCTAACATAGCCAATGTCTTCAAAATAATGTGATTCAAGTAATCCAAAAGTATCGGCTATTCGAGTAATAAAGGATGTGAAATAGATGGGCTTCCCATACTCAATAGAGTTAAGCCAATAGTTCACTAGCAGTTTCACAGGGGAGACCTTGATTTTACTAACCATGGCATAGAGAATTTTAAGTTCATCATCAATTAAAGTATCAGTTCCCATGCCAGGATATAGAGTGCACATGATCCAGAAGTGAAGAAAGCGCAAGGTTGGATTATGGATTTCAATGGGAGTAGGATTTGAACAATCATTAGAGCCAGAAATTGCTTTCCAGAATCTAAATTTATCGAACATTCTAGTGGCATGATCTAGATCAAGTTCACATTCATGTTCACACCCTAAAGCAGTGTTTAGCAAACTCCAATTTAATTGATGTTCTTGCTCACACATGCGAAAAGATATTCCATTATTTGTGAGTTTTAGGGTGCATAGAAATTCCTTAGCAAGCAATTCTTTTCCAAATTCAGGCACTTGCCAAAAACTACTCCAACCAATTGCTCTAAACACCTTATCGAATTCAACATCCATACCTGTGCGGGCCAAAAGGTCCGGATCGATGATGCTAGTGTGTAGGAAGAGACTCTCTCGGATGATGTAGTACCTTTGCAACTCTTCTTGGCTTAACATGAGGCCGCTCTCGGGCTCTCTCATCCTTGATGGAGGCTCGTAGGGTACCATCCCATGGTAACCTTCTTCTTCCTCCCTTCCATGAGCATGGTGAGAGCCTTGAGAAGAGCTCTCACCCTTTGCTTTCTTGAACTTGCCGAAGATATGCTTCTTCATCCTCCTACACAAGTGAGGCAAACCAAGCTCCTACTACTACTACTATGCAAGGGGAATCTTTTTGGGTTTTTGTTTTGATGACTATTTCTAAACTAAACTTGAGAAATGGCTTGTAACAAAGAGAGAAGAGAAAGGATTGTGAGCTCGAAATGGTTCTGGTGGTTTTGGGTGTGGAGTTGAGCTCACAATGCTGTGGTATTTATAGGGGGAGAAGGGCAAGTAGTGGACCCACAATATAGGGGTCAGCCGACCCCCCCTAGAAGCACTTTGAATTTGAACTTAGCTTTATACAGGGAACCATTCTGCATGCTTTCAAGATTTTGCAGAGATGGTCCAAAATGGGGGTCGGCCGACCCCCATCCTAGCCCCTCCTCCACTTTAAACATTGTGTCATTGATTGTCCAGAAGAGTAAAGGCTAGGTGTGGACCAAAAGTTTTCAAATTGTTTCTGAGATTCCCTGTTTTAGTGCTTTGTGAAAGGTAAAAGATGAATGGCAAAAGTGGAGACATGTCTAAAGTGATTCCTATGGACCATGGGAGCACTCAAGCATGCCTAGGTGACCACTTTGCAGAATTTAAGCTAGTGGAGTGGTCCCAAAAGAATCAAAGATGAAAGGAGCATCTTATGGCTAAAGTAAAGGATCAAGGGACCACACTTTTTCAAACTTTAGCTAGTGTTACAAGCATAGGACTCCATTGTGATTCAAATGGTGGCCAGCAGGAGGCAAGTGGGGCCAATATGGGGGTCGGCCGACCCCCACATTGGAGCTCCCAGAGCATCCAAGTGCTGGGTTGGAACCTCTATGACTAGCAAGGTTGAAATGTGGTGAAGTGGGCCCCAACGTGGGGTCGGGCGACCCCCCTTTGGGAGCTCTAGCAGCTCAAATTTTTATGACAAGTTATTCTCAAGATTTTATTTATTATGGCTAAACATTTTGTCGAAATAAGATATGCAAAATTCAAAGTAAGAATGCAATTGAAAAGTGAATAGTAGAAATTGAAATGCAGAAAATAAATATGGGATAACTACTGATTTACCTTATCAGCAAGGGCTCCATGTTTTAGGTCCTTAGAGCAGGACCTCTCCATCTTGTTCATTCTTCGGGTGCATCAGATGGTCCCGGAGACGTGGACCTTGTTTGCACCTCTTTCTCCCGCCATACTTGCTTGGTATTGATTTTTGGTTCAGCGGGTTCCTCTTCTTTCTTTTCGGCCCTTTTGGCCGACTTACCTCTCTTGTCCCTTCGGCGTCGGATGTGGCGAGGCTTAGTCGGAGGTTCTTTGTCCTTCACCTGCATGTTAGCTTTATAACCATTGAATGGACATTTTACCTTCCATCCTGGGAATTGGAGGTGAATCTGGCCGGACCCCACATAGATGACTGCATTGACCGTGTTGAGGAATGGCCTTCCCAAGATGATCGAGACATCATTATTGGATCCCATATCCAAAATGATGAAGTCGGTAGGGACGTAGTCGTCTTGGACCTTTACCAGTATGTCCCTTGCCAACCCCTCAGGGAACCTGATCGTCTGATCTGCCATCTGCAAACGAACAAATGTGGGGTGCAAAGGCCCCCCTAGCAAATTATCATAAGTTACCTTGGCCATGATGTTGACACCCGATCCAAGGTCGCAGAAGGCGTTGTGGAAGATTTGCGGTCCGATCTCACAGGTGATGGTCGGCAGGCCTGGGTCGTCTTTCTTGGTGATGAAGGGCGAATCCAGAAGATAGCTCCAGTTGGATTGTACCGGAGGCTTACCGAACCTCGTAGTAACTAGTTTAACTCCTTCAATTGGGTCCTCAGGTTTCCCTAGGATCTTACCTTGCTCGAAGGATGGGACAGCTGCTGCTAATTGAGCTAATTGTGTTTCTAGCATTTTGTTAAAGCTCAACTGATTTTTCATAGCAGAGTTAAAGCTATCCAACTTTTCACTTAAGTTTTCAAGGATCTTATCATTAGCCATCATTTTCTTGTTAATGCTATCATTGATTTTAGATTGGCCTAAGACAAGGTCTCTAAGAGAAGGTTGGTTACCAAAAGAATTATTGAAATTTTGATTGTAACCATTACCTTGATTACCTTGGTAGAAGGGGCGCGAGTTCCATTGCTGTTGTTGGGGCCGGTACCCATTGTTGTTGTTGTTGATGAAGCTCACTTCCTCCTTTGTTTCGGGACAATTGTTTCCCGAATGATCATCTCCTCCGCACACTTCGCACCATGAATCAGATTCAATGGCCCGTGCAGTGGCGTAAGGTTGAATGGTCTCTTGCTTGGAACTTTCTTCCATCTTCTTCATTAAGAGGTCCATCTTAGCAGAGAGCATGTCCACCTCATTCAAGGCATGGACACCTCTTCTCTTGGGTTGGAGGCGTTCCTCATTCCATCCTTGGTTTATAACCATCTTTTCAATGAGGTCCTTGGCATCCTTGACATTGTGTTGCAAGAATGCTCCTCCAGCGGCAGCATCAAGGTGACTACGGGCCAAACCGGTCAGGCCATGGTAGAAACCTTGGATTAGGAGCCACTCCTCTATCCCATGATGAGGACAGGCGCGAATGTACTCCTGCAGACGTTCCCATGCTTCGGGAATCGTCTCATCCGCTTGCTGTTGGAAGCTGGAAATCTTTCCACGAAGGGCGCTGGTCTTGCCCATCGGAAAGAACTTCTTGAGAAATGCATTGGCGCACCTCTCCCACGTGGTCACTTCACCCTTGTTGGCGTAGAACCATTGCTTCGCCTTCCCCAATAACGAGAATGGGAAGAGGCGAAGACGGATGGCGTCTGCGGCGACATTCTTGATGGTGAAGGTGCCGCACACCTCCAAGAAGTGTTGGAGATGGGCATTGGCATCCTCGTGTGGCTTTCCACAGAAGGGATTGGCTTGCACCATATTGATAAGCGCAGGCTTCAACTCAAAAGTCGCATCCCCCAAGTTAAGCTGCGGACCCGCGGCGACATTGTCAGCCGACGGCGCAGAGTACTCAGAGATGGTCTTCTGGGCCATAGCTTCTTTGATAACCGGTGCAGATACTCCTTCCTCTAACGGATTCAGGTTCGAGATGAACCTTTGAGGTGGAACTTGACGACGTCTAGTTCTCCTCAACAGTTGCTCAGGATCTTCAACGAAGTTTGACGGCAATTGGAAACCGCTCATACACTGTCAGGCTTCACAATAAAGGAAGACAAGACAAGTGATGGGTTATCCCTATCACTACTTGATAACTAGCAAACTCTGGATTCTCTTTTTGTTAAAACTCTTAGACAGACGCTCTCCCCGGCAACGGCGCCAGAAATGCTTGTTGACACTTCTTAACGCAACCACCGGATATCGGCGACGGCGCCAGAAGTGCCCTGGTAGGGTAACTCTATTTACTATTGGATAATTCCGCAAGCGCACAGAATGTACCGCTGTAGCACTTCACCAAGGAGTATTCCAAGGTATCGTAATTTATATTTTCCCAAGGGAAAGCGGCTAAGTGTGTTTAACAAAAAGGGGAATGAGATTCCTTGAGTTGTCTAGTATCAACTAGTGAACAAGGGTGGTAAATAACGAATAGGAAGGGTAGTGGTGAATCCAAGGTCCTATGCTAAAGGTAAATGGTAGAGTTAGCTAGGTGGGAGGACAACGAGTGAGTAAAGGACTCCTATGTATCTAACTTGACTTATGTGACTTACTTTAATAGATAATTGCCTTAACTACGCTAGAGCCTTAATAACTGTGTGCGAGGGATAGCCGAGCTGGTAAGACGCTTAGAAGGTTTTTCACCTAACCCCTTACCGAAAGCGACTATTGGGCTTATGGACGCCTTACCTTTTAAGAACTAGCCTGTACGTGAGGAGAACCTAATGCCGCCCACGATCTGTCACCTACTAGGGAGTGCGCTCCTACTTTCCGTTCAAGCCAGCGGTAATCAAAGGTAATCTTAAGTATGAGCACCACGCTCACACTTAATCCTACAACTCTAACTAGTTGCAGCTAGCTAGAGCTCCTATACAAGATAGGACGATGATGCACACACAGGAGTGGTTACAGGTCACTAACTTCACTAAGACAACTATATTACTAAAGTAAATGCACAACAAGACTAAAAGACTTGCACTAAGTAAGAACTCAGTAAAGTAAAGTAAGAATAATATATTAATAAAAGGAAAGTCTTACAAAAGTAGAAAGGTACAAGAGCTATACCAGACTCTCCAGAAGACGACTCCGGAGACCCCGAGCTTCGCTCGACTCGACTCTAACTCCCACTCTAGACTAACTACTACTCTACTTGTATGCGTGGAACTTGTAATGCACTTGGCCTTGGAATTGCACACTTGAAATGAAGGGTGGAGGCTGCCTTTTATAGAGGGAGATGGAGTAGGGGTTACTCCATCGCCACATCATCGATCCGCGTGACATCTTCTCTCCACCCTTGGATCAAACCGACCTCACAACCGCCATTTGATCAATGGCAGGGGCAAATCAACATGTGGGACATGTGGGGAAGGTCGGTGGGAGGCCACCGACCCTGGAACCGCCTTTGATGTGGGGTCGGGCGACCCCACTTCTGGGCCTCTGGGCCCACCAGCAGTGTCCACAGGGGTCCCTTATGTCGGTGGACTAGGTGGCACACCTGGGTCCCACCAAAGAGGGGTCGGGCGACCCCCTCCCTGTGGGCCCAGGGTGTCACCTGTTGTCCCCTCGATCTCCTCTTGATGATTCTGATGTTGGCTTTGTCAAATAATGTCTTGAATTTGTTGTTCCTGCATAAACAAGCTAAGAGTACAAGTGGAACTAGTTATGGATAAAATATGTTCATGTCATGTCATTTCCCCTTGCAACCGAGGCATGTTGACGGTGTTTTGTATGTGGATTTCTATGGTATATCCACCGTCAACAGGTATCAAGCAATTCCTATCACTTAAATGCAATAGTAGAACAAGCATAGTGTATCATGTAAGTTAGCGAGAATAGGGAAACTTAGAATGCTCTGGGGCTTGCCTTTCTCAAACGTGCTGGGCCGGTGATCCCGACACTCCTGTTGCTCCTCTCCGGGTTCCGGTGCTTCCGGAGGTTCCTGCTCCTGAATCTCCTCTGGCCCCTCGGGTCCCACCTCGTTCTCCTGTGAGCCTGTATGATGCATGTGTGCTCATGAGTGGAGTGTGAGATGCCCAAGTGGATGCTTGTATGAGAAGGTACCAAATGATCATGACATGATGCATATGTGATTCACTTGGTCATGCTCATTACAAGGTAGTCAACATCATCCAAGAACAGACAATTGAATTAAACATCTACTGCATTCTCTTCTACCAAATGTTTTCAAGTGTAACCAGCAACCCACATGATGCTTCAAAATACACCAAACCCCTTTTTATTCTATTTAACCCATATATAACAATTCAAAATTTTCTTTATTCATTTCTAGGCCCATCCAAATTTGCATGCAGTTCTGTTCATCTATAAATCCCACAAAAATTACAGGAGACTTCCAGTCAAGCATAAAGTCTACTATAAATTTTTCATAATTTTTGGATACTTATTTTGAGCTACAAAAATCACAAGATTATTACATAAAGGCAAGTACAATTACTCTAGTGTGGTATAAGTGTCAAACAACAGATTTTATATTTTCACAATTTGTCTAATATCATAGGAAACATCCACAAAAATTTCCAGACTGATTGCATGATTCAAATATTTATTAAAAATCATAAACCACTGCCATGCAAGCCTTTAAATCACTATAAATTCATTTATAAACCCTAAACCCTAAGTTTAGCAAAAGCATGGATTAATTATTTCTATCCAGAAAAAGTGTTCAAACATGACATGCAATTACATCAAACTGTAGATCTGAGAATATGGAGTACACCAAAATTTATTTCATCAAATTTGGAGGTGTAGAACTCAAGATATGGATTTTACAAGGTTTAAATCGATTTATGGAAATCATTTTCTGAAAATCAAATCGAAATCGGGATCAAAAACGCTAAAGACACCCAGATCTACACCCAACACGGTCCCCCTGCGACTGACAGTGGGCCTCTGACCCCACTAGTCAGCGAGACCGAGAGGGAGGACACCTCCGACGAGCAGATCTCGTCGGCGGTGAGGTCCCCGGCCACGGGGTGAGCACCATCGTGCTCCCCGCAGCGAGGCGCACCCAGCGATACCCTCGGATTGACCGGAGGATGGCCGGAGCACCTCCGACGAGCATGCATGGCGGCACGGCGGCGCTGCTCGCCGTGGCCAGGCTGCTCCGACGCGGTAGAGCACGCGCAAGGGCTCCTCCGAGCTTCCTCATCGGACTACGGATCTAACGCGCCAAAAAGCAAGCGAAACGAGGCGGAAACGAACGAGATTCGACGTGGCGGATCTCTCCGGCGAGGTCGGAGCAACTCCGACGAGCGATTCGCGGCGCTCGACGGGCTCTCACCTCGGTAGAACGTTCGCAGGAGCTTACCGCGACGACGGCGAGTGCTCTGATGGTTTTGGCGTCGAGGTTGGGGCACTGGCGTAGCCGGCGGTGAGCAGCGGAGCTGCTCCGGCGATGGCGCTGCGGCGGAGCTCCTACGGCTTCGGTTGTGCTCGCGAGTGGAGGGAGGAGGGAGTGAGGCGCGGGCGACAGGGCGAATGGAGTGGCCTGGGAGCCCGGGCCGGCGTCCCGACCAGGTGAAGCCGGTCGGCCGCGGCGCGCTCCTCGCCGGCGTACGGCCGCCACGTGGCCGACGCTGGCTGGGACGAGGCGGGCGTCGGCGCGCGGGAGAGAGGGGGAGGGGGAGGCAGGCCGGGCCGCGGTCTGGGCCGAAAGGGAGGCGGGGTTGGCCCGGCAGCGCCTGCCCCTTTTCCATAATTGTTTTGAATTTCTTTTCTCAAATTCTTTTCTAAATTCATTTGGACCAATTTAAAATCATTTTCACTTTTTTCCCCCTAAAGCAAAGTTGTTCCAAAACAAAAACCCTACAACTTTGTTTTAATAAGGAAGACCAAATTCCAAACAGAATTTGAATTACATATTAAAACTAGTTCTAGGTTTTCAAATAAATTCATTTTGGGGATTTTTGTATAAATTCCATTTCTCAAATTATATGGCTCCAAAAATTGCACTAAAATATTTTTAAACCTTCTTACACATAAATCAACCTAATTTGAATATTTCACAATTTTAGAAGCAAGCATCATATTTTTAGCATATTTAAAGCACATGAAATAAAGCACATAAAATCATATCTTGAGATGAATGACATGCTCATGATGTTATGCTTGATGAGAATGCTTATGCATTGCTTTGGTAAGGCTAAGTGCATGCTTAACACCTAGGGTGTTACAATCTTGACCTCTTCCGGCAAGGATCCAATGTTCTAAGTCTTCTGGACAAGACTTCTCACCGTGTTCATCCTTTAGGTGCATCATTTGATTAGGTGTGGGTCTTGACATCTGCACCTCTTGATACAGTGTCACCCATGTTCTTCGTTTGTCCAGCTGTTCGAAGTGCAGTGTTGGCAATATCTTGCTCTGTGTGTTTGTGCTCGTAGATCCAGGTCCTTCACTTGGTGGAGTCTGTGAGTTGTAAAACTCCTCCATGTTTTGCTTGAAGTGTACCTGTTCATAGAGACAAGGCAGAGATCAAGTGCATGGGCCCTATTGGTGGAAAACACCAACAGAACCAAAACTGTATTTGTTCTTCTCTAACCTTAAGCATAGTGAGCAAGACAAAGTTGATGGATCATGAGTGTAGCATTTGTCAGATCAGATGGCTCAACCTTAATGGAAAGATAATCTATCTATATTTATGTTTTGTTTATATCTTCCAAAGATTGAATGTGCAACATATTAGCTTATATGATTAGGAGTGTGGGATCATGAAGGTAGTACTAAGAACAAAGATTAAAGGACAAACATGTTGAATTAATTGGGTTGGTTAATTTGGAGCTACAAATCATACATGCTTGTCTCTTTATTTTATGTGAACGCCAGAACCAAGGAGAAACTTATAAAAGCGATAGTCAAGTACCTTAAGATGTTACCTTAATTGAAGAGTGATGGTACCATCTCACCTTGTGGAAGCTTTCCTTTCTTAGCGGTTGTGCATCGTGTTTGTGGCACCCACCATAGATCATCTCTTTATGATGAATGAGCTATGTCCTTCTTGTGCAAATTGTCTCCTTTATCTCCAATGAGTTTGTATCTCAGGACTTCCCAGGTTGATATTGAAAGTTTTCTTGGAGGGTGAAGGGTCGAGATGGCGGACTAGATGGGGGGTGAATAGTCCTTTCTAAAACTTATCGCGCCGGCTAACCGAAACAAATGCGGAATTAAAAACTATAAGTCTAGCCAAGACTACACCCCTCTATCTAAGTTCTCTAGCACCTTGAAAAGATCCTAAACAAGCAAGCAAGGTGCTACCTTAGCAAGAGCTCACCTATTCAATTCAAACCGGGGGAGCTCCTACACAAACTAGTGAGGCAAAGCGCACAAAGCCTAAGCTCACTAGCAAGCTCAAAAACAAGGCAACCAATGCAAAATTAGAGAGCGCAAATTACTTAGCTACACAAACTAAGCAATGTGACTAACAAGGTTACACAAACCAAATTAGTCACGCAAGGGAACTACTTCTAGCTACACAAGCAAGAAGGTAACTAGCAAGCTACACAAGCTAACTAATTACAAGAGCAACTACACAAGCACAAAAATATGAAAGTAAATACAGGCTTGTGTTAGGGACTTGCAAACCAACGGGAAGAACAAAGTTGACACGATGATTTTCTCCCGAGGTTCACTTGGTTGCCACCAAGCTACGTCCCCGTTGTGTCGACCAACACTTGGTGGTTCAGTGGCTAAGAGGTGTTACACGAACCTCGTCCTCACTAGGACACCGCAAGAACCTACCCACATGTGAGGTAGCTCAATGACACGCACAATCCAATAGAGTTGCCCTTTGCAATCCCCGCGGGGTGAGCACCGTACCCCTCACAAAACCTCCTCTGGAGCACCGCACAATCTTCTTGCGTGCTTCAAACGGAGTCACAATCCACCAAACCGTCTAGGTGATGGCAATCACCAAGAGTAACAAGAAATCCCCAACCACAAAGATTTCCTAGTGCCACCAAATGCATAAATCAAATGCACACACTAGGCTCTCACTCCCTCACTCAAAATAGCACCAAGCATGAGAGGGAGAGAAGGGGGAAAGGGTGGATCTTTAACCTCTCATCCACACCCACAAAGGGCTCTCAATCTCTCCAAGAAATCTTAGCTCAAATCCATGGGAGAGAAAGAGGAGAGGAGGAACCCTAACTTCCTTGTGTTCCAAATGGGTAGAGAGAAGAGTAGGAAGAAGAAAAAGGCTCCCTCATCTACTCAGCTCGCGCTCCAAATGGTATTTATAGAGTACCACCGGAAGTTCCGGTGCCTGGGACCGGAACTTCCGGTCTGACCAGATCTGACCGTTGGAGCCTCGGTCCAAGCAGATCTGACCATTCTGGCCAACCAGATCTGACCGTTGTGAGAGACTCGGACCCACCGAAAGTTCCACCGGAAGTGAATCCTGACGCGCGAGGGCATGCGCAAAGGCTCCTAAGCGGTCTTTCGTTCATGGATCGGAACTTCCGGTTATGGACCGGAACTTCTGGTCATTGATCGGAACTTCCGGTCAGACACCGGAACTGTTTTCTCAAACACGAGCGCACCTCTCACAGCCCAACCGGAGCTTCCTGTCAGGCTGACCGGAACTTCCGGTCAGGCACCGAAAGTACCACCGGAAGTCCCACTGGAACTTCCGGTCCTGCATTCTCAGCACCATCTCAAAACTTGTTAGGATGCTAACTTTTAGCTCCGAACTCCGAATTCGATGATCTTGGACATTTCCGAAAGCTTACTCAGAGGGCTATACAATCCATATGGATACTCAATCCAAATCATAATGGATCAAAGCAGTATTTCAATCTAAAAGCCATCCTAATGTCCGGAGAACACCGAAAATCCTCTCTCTCTTCTCCAAGTTGATCAAAATCAACTCCAACACCTTCTCCTTTGCAAATGTGCCAACACCATCAAGTGTACACCACCATGTGCATGTGTGTTAGCATTTCACAATCATTTTTATAGGCTTTCTCATGCAACTCACCACGTCACTAAGCGCTAGGTATATGCAAATGAGACTTCACACTTAGTGGCACTAGATAACCATGGCAATTAAAGATTTCCCCTCTTTATAGTACGGTTATCTATCCTAAATCTGGTCAAGCACTTCTCTACTCAACTTAGACTGGTGAAATGAAATGCCCTATAGGTTATACCTTTGCCTTGCGCATTCCATTCCATCTCCTCCAATGTTGACGCAACACATGCGCCAACCAATCACCAAATGATATGATCCACTTCATATCATCACGTGACCGTATTGGTTCATCGATTTTGACCTCACTTGCTCTTCTCCATTGCCTTGGTCCATCGGTGCCAAGTCTTGCTCAATCTTCACCGTCACACGCGGTCCCTCGCTTCAAAGCCTCCGACTTGCCCTTCACTCTCGGAACCGGTCCGTCGAGCCAAGCCTCATCTTGATCTTCTCCACCTTGGTCACATGACTCCATGTCATGTCTCATATGCAATGAGCTCCTTCATCATCACATAATCACCTGTGGACTAATCTCCTGTGTATCTCACATAAACACTATTAGTCCACCTATGTTGTCACTCAATTACCAAAACCAAACAAGGACCTTTCAATCTCCCCCTTTTTGGTAATTGATGACAACTCTACAAAGATATGGAAATTAAGCTTTTTCAAGCTAGCACTTCACACAAGTGTAAGTTGCTAACTTGTTTTGGATTTTATGCTACTTATCCAACATTTAAGCTCTATGTCAAGAATTGGATAAGCACCATAAAACCCTACTAAGTGCTAAGGTGTATAGAGTAAACCTTTGTAGTTCGATACCAAATTTGATATCATTTGAAGCATTCAATGTACACCATCCTTAGCACCATGTGTAGCTAGACAACCAAAATACTAGAAACCCCGTGAGATCAACATTATAAGCAAGGGTCTAGTTTTTACTTGATAAACACAAGTCTAGCTACCAACCTATGCATGCTAGTTTTCATATCATCAATCAAGTTCTATAACTAGCATACACCACACAAGCATGCATATTGTATTTTGAAACTTATGCAATGCAAGCAAGCACATGAATATGCACAAATCAAATGCAAACAATCAATGTTCATGAGCTTGCTCCCCCTACTTGTGTGCTTCTCATGTTCAAGAATTTTGATCCATCTTTTTTCCTTCAGTGTTGCTCCCTCTTGGTCCATGTCCATGTTTGATCTCTCCCCCTTGAAACATATCTTTTGTTGTCCAACTTATCCCATGATTATATCTATAACAGAACCGACCAAATTATAAGAGATTAAGCCTAACAGTGACCATTTGCATAGTCAAACCATCACGCTTAAGCCCATATAATCCCGGTAGTCCATGAAATCTCGAAGGATTTTAAACCACACATCGCACAACAGCCAAGATCGTAATAAGTTTAGCGGTCGCCATTCACAAATACATCCAGATTACAACATTCATAGAATACATCGGAGTTCTTAAAATTATTACATACCAAGTTCTTCAAGTGGCGGAAGCTTCATAGTTCGAAAATACAACACACACGCTTAGTCTGATACAGTGCCATAGTTTGGTCATTCCCACAAAAGCAAAAGAAGAGACGGAGTGACCATCGCCCTTGGTCTAGTCATCACCCATGGCTGGGTACAGACAGAGGATGCAATAACCATAGTACATTTGACCATCTGCAAAACAACATGGGAGTAGAACTCTGAGTACGAGAAGGTACTCAGCTAGACTTACCCGTCATAAACTTAAAATAAAGACTCATCAAGGATCATGAAGGCTATATAGTGGGGTAGCTGACAACCATTTTGCAAAACCGCAGGATTTTACTATCATAACCTACATAAGTCTTCCTTCTTTTAATTTGCTCAAGTTGAAAGTATCATTACCTATCATCTAGGTTTGCACCTGCACTATTACAAGCAAGTATAGGGATATGCTAGTACTTCATCATAGCATTCATAAACCCTTTCATTATAACCCAAGTGTTCCATAGTTCTTACTACGGGGACGAAGCTCATGTCAAGTGCTCACTATCCAGGAGCGATGGCGATTCGAATCGATTTCTAACCAGCTGGCGAGTTTATTCCCCACACAAACCACACTCACTGATCAAGTGAGCTACAGATCACCGTATTACACTATCCAGGACCAATTCGCGGGTTCGGCAGGCACCGCCAGTACCCGAGGACCGTTCCGACAGCCGAGGTATCCAAGGTATACCAAGGTTGCGCGCCGCGCCCTCGTCGTTCTCCTCAACCATCACCAATACAGCGCATGGTGGCTCGATTTCCGGCCCGGATAGTGTTCAGGCTTCGCGGTCGGAATGACTTATCCTTCCAGCTAAGTGTGGGGCATGCGTTCAACATGACAAGAGGGCCATCAACGATCGGTCCTTAATCGACACAGGCAGGGGCACTATGGTCAACCCACCACAAGACCCTGCCCGGTCTCCAATTACATTCCACACTTGGTTATTCTTTTCCCCCAAGCAACCACTGCTTAAGCAAGCAGGTATCCACCTATATCTCGCAGGTGACAGGGAATCACCCGACTTCTACCGGACTAAGCAAGCTAAGCATAGACTCCGTGCCTATCTACATAGGACAAGGCAGGTAAACGAGTAGGGATAACAAGGAGTACATATGCAGCAACGGTATCAGCAATTCCTATCACTTAGATGCAATATAGTAGAACAAGTATAGTATGCCCGGTAGGTTAGCGAGAATAGGTAGACTTAGAATGCTCCGGGGCTTGCCTTTCTCAAACGTGCTTGGTCGGTGATCCGGACACTCCTGCAGTTCCTCTCCGGACTCCTGTGCTTCCGGAGGTTCCTGCTCCTGAATCTCCTTTGGCTCCTCGGGTCCCACCTCGTTCTCGTGCGAGCCTGTATGATGCATGTGTGCTCATGAGTGAAGTGCGAGATGCCCGAGTGGATGCTCATATGAGAAGGTACCAAAGGATCATGACATGATGCATAGGTGATACACTTGGTCATGCTCATTACAAGGTAGTCAACATCATCCAAGGACAAACAATTGAATCAAACATCTATTGCATTCTCTTCTACAATTATTTTTCAAATGTGACCAGAAACCCACAAGTTGCTTCAAAGATACACCAAACCCAAACTTATTCTATTCAACCTATATATACAACAATTCATAATTTTCTTTATTCATTTCTAGGCTCATTAAAATTTACATGCAGTTCTGTTCATCAATAAATTCCACAAAAATTACAGGAGACTACCAGCCAACCATAGAGTCTACTGTAAATTTTTCATAATTTTTTTGGATACTTATTTTGAGCTACAAAAATCACAAGATTAATTAATAAGGTAAGTATAATTACTCCACTGTGACATAAGTGTTAAACAACAGATTTCATATTTTTACAATGTGTCTAATATCATAAGAAACAACCACAAAAATTTCCAGATTAATTGCATGATCCAAATAATTACTAAAAATCATAAACCACTGCCATGCAAGCATTTAAATTACCATAAATTCATTTACACACCAAATAATGTGTAGCAATACTTTCCCAGTGAGTTAACATACATGCAAAGCCCATAAAATAAGTTTCATATTTTTCTGAGTCATATTTGGATTATTGTGCATTTTCCAAGTTTAGCAAAAACATGGATTAAATATATTTATACAGAAAAGTTACTCAAGCATGACATGCAATTACATCAGGCTGTAGATCTGAAAATATAGAGCGCAACAAAATTTATTTCATCAAATTTGGAGCTGTAGAACTCAAGATATGAATTTTACAAGTTTTGAATCAATTTCTGGAAAACATTTATTCAAGAAAACCGACGAAAAAGGCTAGACACATCCAGATCTACACCCACCGGGGTCCCCCTACGACTGACAGTGGGCCTCTGACCCCACCGATCAGCGAGACCGAGAGGGAGCTCACCTCCGACGAGCAGATCTCGCCGGCGGTGAGGTCTCCGGCCACGGGGTGAGCACCATCGTGCTCCCCGCAGCGAGGCGCACCCAGCGGTACCCTCGGATTGGCCGGAGGATGACCGGAACACCTCCGACGAGCATGCATGGCGGCACGGCGGCGCTGCTCGCCGTGGCCAGGCCGCTCCGGTGCGGTAGAGCGCGCGCAAACGGCTCTCCGAGCTTCCTCACCACCCTACTGACCTAGCGCAACCAAGAACCAGCGAAAAGAGGCAGAGAAACGCAAGATCCGTCGCGGCGGGGTAACTCCGGCGAGCTCGGGGTAACTCCGGCGAGTGATTCACGGCGCTCAACGGACTCTCACCTCGGTAGAACACTCGTATAAGCTTACCCTAACGATGGCGAAGGCGCTGGTGGCTTCGGTGTCGAGGTTTGGTCACTGGAGTGGCCGGCGGTGAGCAGCGGAGCTGCTCCGGCGATGGCGCTGCGGCGGAGCTCTACAGCTCGGTCGCACTCGTGAGCGGAGGGAGGAAGGAGAAGGGCACGGGCGACAGAAGGGAGGGAATGGCCTGGGAGCCCGAGCCGGCGTCCCGACCAGGGGGGGTTGGAGTCCAGCCGCGGCGCGCTCCTCGCCGGCGTACGGCCGCCACGTGGCCGACGCTGGCTGGGGCGAGGCGGGCGTCCGCGCGCGGGAGAGAGGGGGAGGGGGAGGCAGGCCGGGCCGCTTGCTGGGCCGAAAGGGAGGCGGGGTTGGCCCGGCAGCGCCTGCCCCTTTTCTATTTTTTTTTTGAATTTCTTTTCTCCAAATATCTTCTAAATTCATTTGTACCAATTTTAAAATCATTTTCACCTCTTGCTCCCAAAAGTAAAATTGTTCCAAAAGAAAAACCCTACAACTTTGTTTTAATAAGCAAGACCAAATTCCAAATAGAATTTGAATTACAAATTAAAACTATTTCTAGTTTTTTTAAATAAATTCAATTTGGGAATTTTTGTATAAATTCCATTTCTCAAATTCTATAGCTCCAAAAATTACACAAAAATTTTCTTAATTCTTCTTACACATAAATCAACCTAGTTTGAATATTTCACATTTTTAGAAGAAAGCATCATATTTTTAACATAATTAAAACACATAAAATAAAGCACATAAAATCATGTTTTGGGGATGAATGACATGCTCATGATGCTATGCTTGATGAGAATGCTTATGCATGTTGTGATAGGGCTAAATGCATGCTTAACACCTAGGGTGTTACAGCCCTTCCCCCCTTAGGGAAATCTCATCCCGAGATTTTGGGTTACTAACCATTTCTTTTGAAATTTTGGATAAATTGTTTTTAAGTAATCCTCTGTTTCCCAGGTGGCATCCCTATCGTCATGATGACTCCACACCACCTTATATGTTCTGACAATTCTGTTTCGGGTTACCCGTTCCTTGGTATCCACAATTCCCACTGGTTGCTCCTTATACTCTAAGTCTGCTTTTATTTTGATCCCTCGAGGTTCAATTCTTTGCTCAGGTACTTTCAAACATTTCCGCAGTTGCGACACATGGAAGACTGGAAAGATCGAGCTCAACTCTTCAGGTAACTGAATCTTGTAGGCCACGGGGCCTTTCCTTTCTAGTATTTGGTACGGTCCCACATATCTGGGTGCAAGCTTGCTTCGAACTCGGAAACACTGAACTTTCTTCATTGGCGTAACCTTGAGGTACACATAGTCACCTACTTTGAATTCAAGTGGCCTTCTTCTCCTATCAGCATAACTCTTTTGTCGTGATTGCGCTGCTTGCATATGCTGCTGTATGATTTGCACCTTCTTCTCGGGCTCATTCATGAAGTCGATACCATAGTATCTCCTTTCCCCAGGTTCAACCCAGTTTAACGGAGTTCTACACCTCCGACCATACAGAGCTTCGAACGGGGCCATCTTGATGCTCTCTTGATAACTGTTATTGTAGGAGAATTCAGCCAGAGGTAACCATGATTCCCATGATCCCTTGGACGATAGCACACAGGCCCTCAGCATATCTTCTAACACTTGATTTAGCCTCTCTGTTTGGCCTGAAGTCTGGGGATGATACGCCGTGCTTCTTATCAGACTGGTCCCCAAATTCTTATGCATTCGCTCCCAGAAGTGAGCGGTGAACTGTGGTCCTCTATCTGATATGATGGTCTTGGGAATACCATGCAACTTGACAATCTCAGCCATATATATATCGGCATACTCGGGAGGTCTGTATGTGTTTTTAACTGGAATGAAATGAGCCGACTTGGTTAATCGATCTATGATTACCCAAATCGAGTCATTCCCCTTCCTCATGGTTGGTAAACCTGTGATAAAGTCCATACTGACCTCTTCCCATTTCCACTCTGGAACTGATAACGGTTGCAACAGACCTGCAGGTTTCATATGGATGGCCTTAACTCTGCAACACATGTCACAACGGGCTACATATGCGGCTATTTCTTTCTTCATCTTGGTCCACCAAAAGTGGGGTCTTAGATCTTGATACATTTTGCTACTGCCAGGATGAATAGAAAGCTTAGAGAGATGGGCTTCATCCATGATGCGATTCTTCAATTCACGATCTTTCGGAACTACTAACCGATGTTGAAACCACAGTACCCCTTTCTCATCAACCCGAAACTGAGTTTTTGGGTCATCTTTGATCTTCTCTTTGATGTGGAAAATACCCTTGTCTGTTTTCTATCCTTCAATGACTTGACTCTCGAGTGTACAACTGAGTTGTATGTGACATAAGACCTCAGGATGCATAAGATTGAACCCATCTTCAAACAACGGTTGAACCACTTGATGGTGCGGTTTACGACTAAACGCATCTGCTACTACATTAGCCTTGCCTGGATGATAGTGAACTTCCAGATCATAGTCCTTGATTAACTCTAACCATCGTCATTGCCTCATATTTAGCTCGGACTGAGTGAAGATGTACTTCAAACTCTTATGATCGGTATAAATGTGACACTTATTTCCCAGCAGATAATGTCTCCAAATCTTCAAAGCGTGCACTTCTGCTGCTAACTCGAGGTCGTTCGTTGGGTAGTTGACCTTGTGTTTTCTCAATTGTCGGGAAGCATAAGCTATCACCCTGCCATCTTGCATCAACACACACCCCAGGCCACTCTTCGATGCGTCACAAAACACATCAAAAGGCTTCTCTATATTGGGTTGTGCCAGAACGGGAGTAGTGGTTAGCAACTTTCGCAAGGTGCGGAAGGCTAACTCACACCCTTCCGTCCAGACAAACTTGTGATCCTTTTGTAGCAAACTTGTCATGGGCTTAGCAATCTTGGAGAAGTCAGGTATGAAACGACGATAATACCCGGCCAGACCAAGAAAACTTCTAACTTCCGAGACAGAAGTTGGTGCCTTCCAGTCCATGACTTCCTGCACTTTTGACGGATCCACAGCAATCCCTTCTTCAGACAGAATATGCCCTAGGAAAGGAACTTTCTTCAACCAAAACTCACACTTGCTGAACTTGGCATATAACTGATGTTCTCGTAATCGTGTCAGCACGATTCTCAGATGCTCGGCGTGATCTTGCTCATTTTCTGAATAAACCAGAATATCATCGATAAACACCACAACAAACTTATCCAATTCTGGCATAAAGACTGAATTCATCAGATACATAAAGAATGCAGGAGCATTCGTCAATCCAAAGGACATGACAAGATACTCATACAACCCATATCTGGTGGAACAAGCAGTCTTTAGGATATCTTGCGGACGAATCTTGATTTGGTGATACCCAGACCTCAAGTCTATCTTAGAAAACACTTTTGCCTTGGACAACTGATCAAATAAGATATCAATCCTTAGCAAAGGATACTTATTCTTGATTGTCATTGCATTGAGTGGACGATAGTCCACGCACATGCGCAATGACTGATCCTTCTTTTTCACAAACAACGCTGGACAACCCCATTCCGACGAGCTTGGCCGGATGAACCCTTTATCCAGTAACTCCTTTAGTTGATTCTTCAACTCAGCGAGTTCGTTTGGTGGCATCCGGTACGGCCTTCTCGATATTGGTGCTGTACCTGGTATCAACTCGATTGCAAACTCTACTTCCCTATCCGGGGGAAGTCCTGGTAATTCCTCAGGAAAAACGTCAGGGAACTCACAGACTACTGGGATCTGTGGTAATGGAACCACGTGCGTAGCACAAGAGATGCTAGCAAAGTCAAGATGACGGGGCAGAGGTACTTGAAAGGAGCTACTGCCCTGCGGTTCTCTGAGAGATAACATCCTCTTCCCAGTATCTATGACGGCATCCCATTCTCTCATCCAGTTCATACCCATAATAACATCCAAAACTAACCCAGGCATGACCACTAGATTCACTCGGAATACTCGGCCACTTATATCCAGGGTTGCCCCTCGAACCACTCTATTGGTCAACACATCTGCCCCCACTGAGCTGATGCGGTAGCCATAACCCAGATCTGTAACTGGTTGACTATGCTTTTGTGCAAATGCTTGGCTCATGAATGAATGCGATGATCCAGAATCAAACAAAACAACTACAAGATGTTGGTTGACAGGAAACATACCAACTGTTACCGGTTCTCCTTCCGGGATTTCCTCAATCGAGGTATGGTGCACACGAGCTGGATAGGTTGGCTGCTGCCTCTTGGGGTAGGGACATTCCTTAGCAAAGTGCCCCATCTTGTGGCAGTTATAGCACGGACCCTTGGGCGCATTGTTGACGGCAGGTGCTGCAGCTTGAATTGCCTTTGGCATGGCAGGGGCTATCGCCACCTTGTACGGCTTCTGCTGTGTTGGATGCCCGATGTTCCTTCTCTGCGACGGTCCGAACCTAGCACCTGGGGCAGGGGGACGATACTGCTGTCGCCCTGTCACGGGTGCCCTGGACTGGGATAATCCGGCTTCAAAAGCCCTCTTAGGTGACTTGGATGCACTGTAGTTGTTGTTGTGGTTCTCCTGGGCGAGACAGTCACTGATATAGGCATTGAAGGTAGCCCTAGCTCCTGTACCCATGGTCTTCAGCATCTTTGGATTCAAGCCTCTCTGGAAACTAGAAATCTTCTTGGCCTCCGTGTTCACAAACTCGGGGGCGTAACGAGCGAGATTATTGAAAGCGTGTAGATATTCCTTCACAAATTTCGTCCCCTAGGACAGCCTCATGAACTCCCCGATCTTCATTTCAACTAACCCCGGAGGAATATAATTTCCCCGAAAAGTGGTGGTGAAGCGGTTCCAGGTAATTGGGGTCCCCTCTGGGTAGGTGGTACGGTGATGGGACCACCAAATCCCAGCAGGTCCTTGCAACTGATGTGCCACATACTCAGCCTTAAGTTCTTCTGTCATACGGAGAAGACGAAACTTCTGCTCCATTGTGTTGATCCACTCATCTGCCTCGAGCGGTTCCAAAGCCTCTTTGAAGATTGGTGGCTTGGTATCCATGAAGTCCTTGAACGAACTGTACTGGTTGACTTCTCGGCCGCCCTGGTTATCCCCACGACGGGTGTTGTCAGCTAAGTTGCGCAGAGCCTCTTCCATGTTGCGTTGCATCTGTTCCATGTTACCTTGGCTCCCCAAAAACTGCGCGAAAAACACGTCCGCAGTGTACGGAGGAGGCGGTGGTGGTGGCGGTGTTGGTGCTCTGTCCTCATTCCGTTGAGCCCCACCTCCGGATGTACCTGCTCCAAGGCCCGGGTTGCTGTTACCCCCGCCACGTGTTTGCACCATCTGCATACGTCAATGATAAGCAATCGTTAGGAGTTGCCATCAACGGTAGAAATGTGTAGAATCATGCCGTACTGAATTTACTGAGGGAATAAATTCGCACAAAAAAACAGAGGCACAACAATTCATCATCTACGCACAACATCACTAACAGATTGCTTAACGTTCACGCAACAAGGTTCGCGTACATCCAACTTGCCAGCATACATACACTGGACTTTCAGCATTAACTCATAAAGTTTTACATATCCCAGATCCAAAAGTACACGACATGCCATGCAACATACAACACAAAAGAAGAAGGACTAGCTCTAAAGCCCTAGCATCTAGTCGCTATGATCACTGTCCATGCCGGAGCCCTCCTCGTCCTCATCACCACTAGCAGCTGCTCCTATCTCGGGATCCGCGTCCATCTCGTCCTCAGAGTCTAGCTCAGCTGCTCCAGGCAGGTGGTGAGGGTGGAGCTGGTTATGCAGCTGGTGGATCTCCTCATGCAAGTTCTCATTGTACTCCTCCGCATTAGCTAGCTGCTGCTCTAGTTCTAGCTGTCGGGCCCTCAAAGTGTCCTCCTCGTGCCAAGCTTCATTCCTCTGTCCAAGCACATGGACTAGCATGCGCTCGCAGTTCCCACCCTATCCCTCTGCTCTCGCACTGCAAGCAGGTCCTGACTCAGCTCACTGTTCTTCTGGACTACCTGGTCTCTCTCTCTGGTCACACGGGCCAACTCTGCCTGTAGCCTCTCAACCTCAGAGTCAAACTCACGCTGCAACTGATGCTTCTTGTCCTGGACGGTGAGAAGAGACCCGGACAAGCGACCCAAACAACGCTCCAGGCCTCCATAGGTCTTCATCAACGCATACATGGCACTCATAGCTGCACCGTTACTGTGCTGGTCCTCATCCGCACTCCTCTCTAGAGCATTCACCTCAGACTGATCCCACACCGAAGTGTAGGGGTCACCCCGGGGAAACACCCCAGCGAAGGCGTGGGCCAGCTCCTGTGGAAACCTCTCCATGAGGTTCCTCAGAACTGCGAAAGCTGCCCTGCTGGCACCGTGGAAAGGCGTGACACCTCGGGACTCGTACACCCAGCCGCCCGAAGCAGGGTCTCCTCCATTGGTAGGGACAACTGCCTCGATCCCCACCAGGGTCTCGTCACCAAGCGGCTCCTTATCCCAATAGTAGCGAGGCTCCCTTCCTTCGGGATACCCCATCGAACTGAGCACCCTCCAAAGCAAAGTGGGCATCCCAAACTCCTCCAGGAACTTGCTCTTATGTCGCGAGCTCCTGGCTGCCAACGGATGGCGAGGGGCCCGCCCACCAGTGGACTTGCGAGCGGTGAGCCTAGTGCGTGCCATCTGCTGCAAATGGAATACCGTGGGTAAGAGCGAGGATTACCTTTAATTATTTTATTTAGAATTGGGACTGATTAAATTAAGGGGGAAAGTAAGCAATGATACGAAATGAACATGATGCATGCACGAACTTATGATCTCACAAACTTAGAAACAAAAGTTAACACTAAGCGGTATATGCGGTGGCACACAACGTTCTCTTATAACGTAACTAGCGTTCTAAGCGAGAACGTGGTTAGTGTACCTGCAGAAAACTCATTTCAGCCCACCCACAGTATGATCGTGCAGAACAAGAATTTTAAACTATACACTCCACATACACAGACACCCGTCCATGCATATGACGTGTCACTACCCACATCATCGCCCTAATGACGGCATCGCCTCTCAGGACGGAATTCCCAACATGCAGTACTGTTTCCAAGACACACCAAACATGTGTGCATGACACAGTACCTAACAACACTCCCCTAGACCGGCAGTGTATCCGATAATGCTCTCACAGCTCCCACTTACCGTGGCGTAGAGGAAAAAGGGATCCATACATTACCACTCAAATGAATGGTACTCATACTATTGCACGCCGTATGAGCGACGAAATACAAATATGATGCATTAACCCCCAAGTCAGTACTTAACTAGCCACCTTAGAGTCCTTAATTGGGCATAAAGGATATGAGAATGGCACACTAGATAGTTTTCCCAAAACTTGGTTTAACACCTTGATCACTATTGATTAATTAATAAAATCTTTTATTAAACCGGTTTAGATTTTTGTTTAGAACGTACTTATGAACAGTAACTCGCTAAACCTGGCTCCGATGCTAGCTGTAACAGAACCGACCAAATTATGAGAAATTAAGCCTAACAGTGACCATTTGCATAGTCAAACCATCACGCTTAAGCCCATATAATCCCGGTAGTCCATGAAATCTCGAAGGATTTCAAACCACACATCGCACAACAGCCAAGATCGTAATAAGTTTAGCGGTCGCCATTCACAAATACATCCAGATTACAACATTCATAGAATACATCGAAGTTCTTAAAATTATTACAAACCAAGTTCTTCAAGTGGCGGAAGCTTCATAGTTCGAAAATACAACACACACGCTTAGTCTGATACAGTGCCATAGTTTGGTCATTCCCACAAAAGCAAAAGAAGAGACGGAGTGACCATCGCCCTTGATCTAGTCATCACCCATGGCTGGGTACAGACAGAGGATGCAATAACCATAGTACATTTGACCATCTGCAAAACAACATGGGAGTAGAACCCTGAGTACGAGAAGGTACTCAGCTAGACTTACCGGTCATAAACTTAAAATAAAGACTCATCAAGGATCATGAAGGCTATATAGTGGGGTAGCTAACAACCATTTTGCAAAACCGCAGGATTTTACTATCATAACCTACATAAGTCTTCCTTCTTTTAATTTGCTCAAGTTGAAAGTATCATTACCTATCATCTAGGTTTGCACCTGCACTATTACAAGCAAGTATAGGGATATGCTAGTACTTCATCATAGCATTCATAAACCCTTTCATTATAACCCAAGTGTTCCATAGTTCTTACTACGGGGACGAAGCTCATGTCAAGTGCTCACTATCCAGGAGCGATGGCGATTCGAATCGATTTCAAACCAGCTGGCGAGTTTATTCCCCACACAAACCACACTCACTGATCAAGTGAGCTACACATCACCATATTACACTATCCAGGACCAATTCGCGGGTTCGGCAGGCACCGCCAGTGTAACACTCCTAGTGTTAGCTTGCATGTTAACCATGAGCATTGCATCAACATAAGCATCATCATGATCACTCATGAGCATCATACCATGATCATATGCCATTTGCTATATGCACTACATGATTAAATTGCTTGTGTGACTTGAATTGAGTGACTAAGGGGTAGCCAATGCAAACAATTGTACATTGTCTTCCAAAATACTTCATGTTTAGAATATCATTTGGAACAAAGTTCATGTTGAAGGTTTTGGCCAAATATGCCCCTAAGTCATGGTTACCCCTAGAATGACCTTTTTGACCCTCCTAGACCTCTTTTCAAAGATGTTTTATGAAACTATGAAACTGGTGTTAGAGATCTTGCATGTCTTTGACACCTGAAACAAAGTTGTAGAGAATTTCATAAGCTACAAAAGTTTTGTTGATGACTTTTATGAAAAAGCCTGGAACACTTCCAAAAGTCACTCACAAGCCAAAAATCAGGGCTGATTTCACACTTAGCCGAATTTGGCTAAGTGTTGGATCACGCAGTTTCGACCAAGGGTTGTTGGGAGCCTTGTAGTTTGAAATCCAGACCAAGTTAGACTTTGATCTTGTAACCAAAGTTGTAGAACTCATGTAGCTCTATCCAAAGGAACAAGTTTGAGCCAAAACCATCGAGTGAGCTGAGAGTAAAACGCCGGTGAACTTTGGGTTTCAGACACGGTCGACGACGACTGAATCGTGCGATTCAGTTTCGTCAGTCGCCGGCCGGCCGAAGCGTGGATGACCCGTGGCGGCCGTACGTCGACGGCGACCCCGCCTGTCAGCCCCGGCGCCTTCACTTGGACGCCACGACGCCACCCCGAGCCCCGGCCGTCCTCATTTCGCCTCTCCAGCGCCCTCTCCCTTCTCCATTTCGCCTCGGCGAGCTCCGCCGTGGAACGGCCGCGTCGCCCGAGCTCTTCTCGCTGTCTCCGGCCAAGCCAGCCCGCCAAAAGCTTCGCCAGAGCCTCCTCTACCTCGGCGTCACCTCCTTGGCCACTGTCGAGCACGGGTAAGGCGGCATTGCCGAGCTCCGAGCAGTTCTTCCTCGCCGGAGTTCCGCTCGAGCTCACCGGCAACGTGGCCAGGCTTCTCTGCTCCACCATTTTCCTCCATTCTTGTTCCTATCGCTTCCCCTTGGTTCACTGATGCTCGGCATGACGCTCTACCACATCACCATTGCCTAGATCCGCCGGCGTACCGCCGCGCAGCGCCGCCGCTCCGCCATTCCCGACGGCGAGCACCCTAGGGTCCAGTAGAGCGCGCGTAAAGTAGGTCAACAGAGTCGCCTTGATGAGAGGAACACGTTGGTGCCCTTGGATCCGCCCGAGACCTCGTCGTCGTTGAGCTTCGCCGGCGACGAGCATCTCCCCTGCCTCTGTCTCACTAACGCGCGGGTCCCGGGTGTCAGCCTCTCTGTGTCACCCCCTGGGTTACTGTTGTGCAGAGCCAAAGCTGTTTTTGTAAAATTCATATCTGGAGTTTTAGAGATCCAAATGTGGTGCTTCCAATTTTGCTTGGTTCCAGCTCAAGCCTAGTTTTTAATAAAAATATGAAACATGCTATGTTTTTGCAGAAATAAATAGATATAAATTAATCTTAGATTTTCATTGGGTAATTATATCTTGAGATCTAGTCATCTGCTGGCCATGCAAATTTAGGGAGTTGTTACTTATGTTATGAACAGGCTCTGATAAATTTTTCATGATTTTTGGAAGCCTAGTTAAGAAGTTAAAAATAATTCTTGCTTAAATAGGAGTTTCTTGTGATATTTTTAGTAATTAAGTTATAACTCCTTTTGTGATGAAACTTGCTGAGTGTTGTACTTATGTGTGGACAAAGCTAAGAAAAATCTGAAATCTGTTGTTTGACACGTTTTGATAGGGTTTCACATTTATGCCTTGCATGCCTTTACTAGCTTGTTATTTTTATACCTCACAATGTGTATGTGCAAATGTTCTGAAAATTTTACAGTGATCTTATGTTAGCATAAGTAGCTTGCTGTAAGTTTCTTAGGATTTTTGGAACACTTGGAGTATATGTTCATTAAATCACCTTAATAATTAAATAAATGGAAAAGGTGATGATAGAAATAGTTTTAGACCTTACCATGATGTTTTCTGGTGTTTCTTAGATATGTTCTATCTACTAGTGCAATTGGATTGTTCCTTTGATACATTCTCAACATGTGCAAAATATTATCTTTGGCTATTTATGCCTTTCCTAGAGCATTTCTGTGTAGCTGATAGAAAATGCTTGAGAACTAATTAAAGATGTTATTTTCTGGGAAACTTGTCTACAACAAACTTGTAGCTAACGTACTGATCTAATACGTGTCCAAATTTCATGGTAATTGGTTGAGTAGTTTAAAAGTTACGCATATTTCAAGTAGCTGCTGCAAAGTGCTTGCTCTCTGGAATTCCCAGAGCAGTCAGCCAACTTTGTATGTTTTAGCATATTTCGGTTGGGAATCATGCTGAGATGTTTAAAAGTGAATTGTAGACAATTTGCTAAGCTTTCCAGAAAGTACTTACTTGCTTAGTTTGGTTAAATGATGCTTAAGTTATGGCTAAAACTTGTGACTGGTTGGCTTGTCTACTAAACCAGTGGCTGAGTAGGAATAACTAGAATTTGTTTAACTTGTCCAATTAGTCTCTCTACCAGAGAAGAAGTATGCACTGGCTTGTTATTCCATGATTCACTTAATCTTAGAAGTTTGCACTCATGTTATACCTTGTTTCATGTCTATTTGGCTCCTCATCATGATATCATGCATCATATGTGCATTCTCTATATTCATCTCCTTGTCATACATCCATAGGTGTATCCAAGGGTGTAACGGTACTGGAGTACGAGTTGCCGGAGCCGGAAGGACAGCAAGGGGAGCTACCTCAAGGAGTTGAGGAGGAGGAGGACTTGCCGGAGTGCCCTGACCATCGTCCCTCTACCTACGTCGAAGGCAAGCTCCGGAGTATTATAGGCCTCCTACTATTTTATTATCATAATCGGCTATCAAATGACTATGGTTATATATTGTTGCATTAAGTGGTAGGCGTTGATATGACACCCTTGCTGCATAGTAACTACCTTGTCCACCTTAAACATTACTGAAGTAGGTCCAGGATCGAAGTGATGCTTAGCCATGCTTAGCTCGGTAGAAGCCGGGTGATTTCCTGTCACCTGCGAGAGTTTGGTGGATGATGATCACGGTTGGCTATATTTGCTATCGTGGAGATAACCAGGTGCTAAAAATGAACTTGAGACCGGGCGGGATGATGATAGTGCAGCAACAAGGCATGGAGGTCTTGGGTGTGAATCTATCCCCGTCTGTGTCGTTTAAGGACCGAATCGCTGTACATCCCCGTGTCATGTTGAACGCATGCCTATCACTTAGTTGGCCGGATAAGTCGTTCCGACCGCGAAGCCTACGAGTGCAACTCCGGCCGGATACCCCGATCTGGTTAAAGTGCGCACCCCGGTTAGTAGTAAGGATGTGCGGGGAGTCAATGGCGTAAGACCGAGGTGTCAGGTTAGAGTCCTGTCCCTGGCAGATTGGCGGTCCCTAGGGGTGCGGTGCCGTACGGACCCGCGAATTGGTCCGGAGTTGTGCTAAAGGTGATCCAAGCTGCCATCATGAAGTATGCTTGGGTGAGTGTTAGGAATACCCCTCCAGCTGGATAGGAATCGATTCGAATCGCCGTCTCTCCCGGATAGTGAGAACTTGACTTGGGCAGCGGCAACGTAGAATTCACTAAATAAACTTGATGGTTTTGATGAGAATGTTGATAGCAAAGTGATAATCCTGATATGGTTGTTATTGAAATGATTAATTACTCAAGTGTATGCTTAGAACAGGTGCTAATCTAGTGGATAGCTGCTAAGTAATGAACTTGCTGCTGAAATATGAGTAAATGAATTACTTACCACAAAGGCTTTTATGCAAAAAGTGAGTCAAACCAGTCCACTAAGATCAGCCTTGCATACTCCTTGGTGTCACTTTATTTCTGGTTTATGACGGGTAAGTCTAGCTGAGTACATTCTCGTACTCAGGGTTTTATTTACCCCTGTTGCAGATGATGTCGTCTATCACGGCTATTGTGCAAACTGTCGTCACCCAGCTGCGGATGATGAATAGATCACGGGCGTGATCGCTCTTCTACCTTCAGTTATGCTTTTGTGGGGATTAACCATGGAACTGGCATGTATTATGAACTGAGTTGGAGTTGTTTCAAAACTACTTTTGTTTCCGCTACTGCTATGGTTTGTAATAACCTCTTCCAAACTCTAATGTGATGTAAAACTATGTTCTGTGTTGAATGTTGTAATCTGTGATGGTGATGCTTGATCATGTACAATCTTGGTTGTATGTTGGTTGAATCGAGGTCTGTGGAGATTTCGTCGGACTACCGGGTTTATATGGGTTCAAGTCCATTGGCTTGACTGCCTCAGTGGTCGCTAATTCACTTGAATTCTTATAAATTGGACGGTTCTGTTACAGCTGGCATCAGAGCAAGATTAAGCATATAACCATCATAGATGTATTTGAAAACGAATGAATTTTGTTTTCTCAAACTAATTTGACAAATTAGGTTATAGATAGGGTGGTTTAAAAAGGTTTTTGATAACTTATACCATGCCAGTGGTCATCCCCTTTATGCCCATATAAGGACTTCTAGGTGGCTTATTATTACTAACATGGGGGTTTTCCTTTCGTCGTCCATATGGCGTGCAATTATATGGATACCGCTTACTTAAGTGGTAATGAATGGATCACATACCTCTACGCCATGGTAAGCATTGTTTGTTTTCTTTCGTCGTCCATACGGCGTGAAATTGTATGGATGCCACTTGCTTGAGTGGTAATGTATGGATCTATATGCCTCTACGCTACGGTAGGTGTGAGCTGTGAGAGCATGACCGTCCAACCGTCGGTCTAGGGGAGTGTTAGTTGTGGTTACTGGAATATTTACATGTTTCACACATGTATATATGAAGGTACTTAATTGTGGGTAGTAGGTGCAGCCATGTGTACATATTTGATGTATATGTGGGTGTATCCCAATTGGGTTGTGTGCTGCGGTATATGTTCGGAAATATATACCGGAGTACCTAGCTTGATTGATTGTTGATTGGATTTACATTTCTGCACTTATACTACTGTGGGGCTGGGCTGAAATGAAATCTTCTGCAGGTACACTAACAACGAAACGTGTAGACCGTGTAGTTGCGTATAAAGAGTGCACGTATGTATGCCACCGACTATACCGTTAGAACTTCCTTCTAAGTTTGGAAAGGACGTATGGAACGTGCATGCATCATGAATCATTCATACATTCTTTATGCAATACTTGGGTATTAAATTCTGAAAATACGATTCTTTATCTCTCCTTGTAATTAATCTCCCTTACTCAAATGTGGTCTTTCTACAGATGGCAGCCCCGTGTTGGGTATTCTTAACATCATTACCAAAAGTAGACTAAGTTCTCTAATCTAGTAACGGTGCTAAAAATGCCAAACCTATCCCTCACACCACTTAAGCCAAGTTGTCATCCCCAGCATGATATAAGAGACGCGGTATTGAAATATGCAATTGCTCTTCTAAAAAAATAATGAATGGGATCTGCAAGCGCACAGATTAATATCGATGCAGCATTTTAACCGGGAAGTATTCCAGGTATCGTTATTTATATTTTTACCACTGGGAAGGGATTAGCAATCATCACTATTGATTACAGAATAGAATATGAGATTGAGCATCTATCATTGCATGTATAATTGAGAACATTATATCTAACTCATCATACAGGGATAAGTGTCACATAAAGGATATATGAAATAATAATAGTGACAAGGATAACTAATCTGATCTAGCCACATAATAAATATGATAAGCACCTCAATTAGATACTCTAGAAAGTCATTAGCATGGTAGTAGAACGAACTACAAGAATATTCCCTAAGTTATTCTTAACTATATAGTCTAGCATTATCATAGTTAGTGCAAGCATACTTAGCAATCATTGCGAGACAAGACTACGCCCATGCATAGTGATATTAGCAAGGAATATGAGAAACATAGCAATCACTCCCCTGTAATAATGTTGCTCTGCCAGCCCAATACACGAGAGGGGGACTATATAAGAATCAATGAAGCTGTCACTATCACAAACCACCCCACGATCTGGCATATTGGGTACAATCGCAGATAAATACGGTATAAGCACCACGCCTACACAATATCTATCATTTACCCATGGATCCGATGGATAAATGCTATACGATCCTAAGCATGTATATAGATCGTATCTAACTAAGCCAAGTACATAACTATGATAAACTAAGAACAATATAATCTTGAATATAAACAAGTAGAGCAAAGTCATAAGCAATATATTGAAGTAGAACAAAGTCATATTCATAATATTGAAGAACAAAGATAATTAGAAAGCAATTAGAAGAACAATTAGAGAATTACCAAGAATCCTCCTGACAGATCTGGAAACCAATCGAAGATTGACTCCTTCTTGTTCTAATCCTATGTAGCTATGCTAATCTAGATGTCTAATTGATGTGGTGGCTCTAATCTTGATCAGAGGCTTCTTCTCCCTTGATGGAACAATGAATTAGGGTTGAGAGGCTCTCTCCTCCAGGGGCCAGGGGGTCTGGTTTTATAGTCCCATCAAGTGAATATGGGCCCTTGGATCAAACCGACATAGATTGTATGGTTTAGATTCATCCTTTAGGTCGGTGGAGATCTCCCGCAAAGCAGAGTACTGATTGGACACAGGAGGTGGGCGGTCGCCCTGACCAACTGGGCGGCCGCCCAGGGTCAGGCCCCGTTTCGCCTCTGCTTCGGTCTCGTGGCTTCTGGAGTCTTCTAGATGTAAGATAATTGCGCAGCATGTTAATATCTTTACGTAATCCCGACATGTGGGCCTTTCTTCCATATTTCCTGATAACCCCCTGCAGAAATAGACAAACACCAAAACTCGTGGAATTCTGTCAGATAAAACCTTAAGTCTAGATCTTGATTTCATTTGGATCCTTTTCTTTATTTATTTGATAATTAAATTTGATACTTAAGGACCATCAACAAACTCCCCCAAGCTTACCTCTTGCTCGTCCCTGAGCAAGGATAGACTCAGCTATGGATCATAAGTAGTTGCAATATCTTTAAAAATTTGACGGTACACATGCTTTTAAATAAGATCTCATCTCTGAGTTAGAGTAAACTGTCAAGACTTAAAACTTACTTACTTTACCTTCACCATGGGACTTGTAACTGTCACTTCTGTCTTGAGTGGTTAAAAGATAGAACAGTCTAGCCAAGTGCCATGTCTCTTATTCTTGATCAGCTATAGCTCTGGGGTTTTTTGCAGATTTTCAAATAAAACTCAGAAATTCCTTGTATGATTCTCTCAGGTCTCTCTTTTGTGGTATTTTTGGATCCTTACCAAGGCATTGATGGTATATGACTTCTCTCAAGATATGTAGTATTTGTGGTATGAGGCATAGTGACATTGCCTTCTCTCTCACCCTACTCTAATAAGGCTTTAATATCTGGAGCTCATAGGTGGGAGATAAAGTATACATACTTACAAGACATTTATTGCATAGTCAAACCATGGATCCAAAGAAACAAATCAATAAGCCAAATCAAGATGTGCATGTGTGGCGAATGAATGGTGTATGGTGATGATGGTGATAACAATGGTGAAAACAATGGTGGTGGAAGTCTAATTCTACTTTTGCTCTTTTGAAGGGATACATACCTTCCTTGCTTTTTGAAACTTTATGAGGAGAATGAGATGCTCTATATTTTTCTTTTCTCTCAGGTGGGTATCTTGTACCCCTAATTCTACTGTCAGACACTTGTCCATTTTTACCTCTCGTCTCACTTTTCTTTTCTTTCGAGGTTCCGAGCACTTGCTCCTTTTTATTTCCTCGTATATTATTTTTTTTAGAGCACTCATCTCTTGAGATAATATCGCAAGTGGTAGTAACAAGATAACTTGAGCATTTATTTCACAAGGGGAAAATAGAAATATTTTTGGTTATTCTCTCCCGGATTAGGAGTAGAATATTTTTAGGTGGTTCTGGAGATGGAAATGAATGGATATATGTGGATGGTACTTCCGGAGTAGAAGTAGCATATATGAGTGAACGTGCAAGTGAATCTTGATTTAACCACATGACAAGCTCCTAAGGGTCTACACAGCTTGACCACACTCAATGCTTGTCGAGGGTATCGGTAAGGGGTACCCTCAGCGATGCGCATTATGAGATTGACCGTACGAAGGTCGAGACCCTTAATTCGACGCTCTAATCTTACGTATGCGCCGCCATCGACGGTCGCAGCCTCGAAGACGGAAATAGCGTCGAGCGAATCGGTTCAGGATTCGAGCGACGACTGCCGTCGATGACGGAAGCAGGCTCGAGCGAACCAAGAGGTGTCGGGCGTGAGGACACTGTCCGCCGCCCGACGCGCGCACGCGGGCCGGAGCATTAAATGCGCCTGACGCTTCCCCACCTAACACACAGGTCACGGAAGGCGTGATAGGGAGCAAGCTTCTGTCCCATCGTTCTTTTTGCAGCTTTCCCACCGAACGACCCAGGGCGTGTCAGGATGCAGGAAACAAGGATGAAACGTCTAATCGGGACCCCCTCGAGACACCCAAGGTCAGCGCTCCAGACGCCAGCATATTACACGGCGTCCGACCCTCGACCAAACAGGGCCCCTTCCCAGGGACAAGTTGGGCGTCGACTGACTTCATCACAGCTACCCCGTCGGGTCCGCCACCATACCGTACAAGCGTGCGACCTCAGAACCAGCACGAGGCGGCTGGCAGGGCAGAACACAGGAGCACGCGCAATCATCACCGAGCTATCAAGATGGGACGGCTCGAGGCCATGCCGTACGGAAGCCTCGAGTAGGTCAGCGCTCCATGCGGCTATCGATCCCTACTCTAACATCTATGCATGTACCCTGTGTCTCTCCTTGGAGCTATAAAAGGAGGGACTCAGGAATAGAAGATGTAGACATCCCAATACAAGAGCACACACACACACGTAGTAGAGCTAGACACTTCATACCACGCTTGTATTCGCCCCTGTACAAGCACTTAGGTGCAAGATAATACAAACTCTCTCCCCCCGCTGGACGTAGGGCCTTCTCTTGCCCGAACCAGGATAAATCTCTGTGTCTTCTTGCATCACCATCCGGAAAGGGGAGCACGCATACAAATTTACTCGTTGGTGTGACCCCCCGGGGGAAAAACACCGACAGTTGGCGCGCCAGGTAGGTCCTGCGTGTTTTTTACCGATTTCCCACTACTTCCCGGATGGCTACTCTTGCCTCGCCGCTTCCGCGCTCCACGGTGATTTGGTTTGGGAGTCTCGAGTTCGTGTCTACGGGCTCCGGCTACGACATGATCTTGCTCTCAGTCAAAGGACCAGGAGGAGTCCGCGTTACGCCAGCACGGTTGAAGGACCCGAGACGCCCTCACCACCACGCCTCCCCGCCTAAGAAGAGGCGCGGGCAGCACCACCGCAGCCCCTCTGCTTCGGTACGACCAACAACTCGCACAAGGCAGGATGTGGGCCACGGGTCGGCGACACCGTGTGACCGAGCAACAAGCACGACGACTCAGCACCACGCGACGACGGGGGGAGACGCGTCTCGCGCACCCTCCCCCACCGCAGCTAGGCTGCTTCCACACGGGTCGTTCTCTCCAAGGGCGGCACTGCCGTTCGGGTTGGACAACGCCGCGGCGTCGCTCGCCAAGACGATACGCCCAAACGCTCAGACGTACGTGGAAAGACCAATGGTCATCCCACGTAGCTCTGAAGCGCGGCGGCCGACGTCCGAACTGCCGGACCTCTCCCGAGTACGAGGCCTCCGCCGTCTAGACCCCGGACGATACTCGATCACCTCCCTCAGGCAACGATGGCTGGAGGAAGGACGTGGGTGTTTCCACGCTGCCGAACCGGACTCCGACTCTGAGACAGACAGCTATGACCCTACGAGGGAATGCTATCACCTCGACGGGGCGGCAGAAACCACCGACGAGACACGGGATGCTGCTGCGGGTGGTCGAGCCCCCGCGGCGCAAGAAGACCCCAGGACACCTGGGAACGACGGACGGCTCGACCCTCTTCCTCAGGAAGATAGAACTGCGCAGCTCGCGCAGCTGCGGGAGCTCAAGATGAAGCTCGATGAAGATCGCGAGCGCCTCGTCCTGCTCGAGCAAATCCTCGAACAACACCTGCCCTACTCGCCAGGTGGAAGTGTCCGCAGACGCGCTCGTGAGGTACATCGACAGATCGTCGGTGACGCAGAGGCGGAGCAACCCGTCAGCCGTTTCCCTCGAGCAGGCCAGAATGTAGTGGCAGCGACGATGCTGCTACGTAACATGCCGGAACCATCAAATTCCCAGGCCCGACGAATTCGAGATGAAGTTCAGACATTGCTCCAGGTGGCGGCAGTTCAACAAGCCGAAAGTTCAGCATCTCGACGACGAGGGGCTGCCACAGAGAAGCGCGACGAACAGCCTCTAATCGAAGAGGAGGTGTCTGTCCAGCAACAACCTCCCCCTCAAGGTAGAAAGGCCGCTCTCATCCTCCCTGCCGACAATCAACGTCGACACGACGCGCGACACGATGTCAAAGAAAATAGACGCCGCCGGCACGGAGACGCGGAAGAACGTGGTTATAGCGCGCATCGCGGTGGGACGTACGACAGCGACGAGGACCGGGTGGCCCCCGAGCCACCGGGCCCGCGGGTGTTCAGCAGGGCGATTCGCAGCACGCCCCTGCCTAGTCCATTCCGACCCCCAACCAGCATCGCGAAGTACAATGGAGAAACCAAGCCAGAGCTATGGCTGGCCGATTTCAGGCTGGCTTGTCAGCTAGGTGGCGCTCGGGGGGATGATCGAGCCATCATCAGACAGCTACCCCTTTTTCTCTCTGACACCGCCCGTCGATGGCTCGAGGAACTCCCATCCAATCAGATTCACAACTGGGTTGACCTGGTCAGAGTCTTCGAGGGTAATTTCAAAGGGACCTATATACGGCCAGGGAACTCGTGGGACCTCAGCAAATGCAAGCAGAAGTCAGGAGAGACTCTTCGGGAGTACGCTCGACGCTTCTCGAAGCAGCGCACTGAGTTGCCACACATCCCCGACCACGACGTCATCTTGGCGTTCGTCTCGGGCACCACCAGTCGAGACTTGGTGCGGGAATTAGGCCGCAATCGACCTCAGACCGTCGACGAGCTGATGGACGTAGTAGCTAACTACGCGGCAGGGGAGGAGGCAGTCGGCGCCTTCTTCAGCTCAGAAGGAAGAAAAGGCAAGCAGCCCGTCGATGAAGATGGGACTTCCAGTCGAGGCCTCAAGAAAAATAAAAAGAAGCAGAAGGTGCGGCAGTTCCACCAGGGAGATTCGGGTGACGACCTTGTCGCCGCGATGGATCGAAAGAAGCCGCGAGGCCCTCCGGAGGGAGGCATCTTCGACAAGATGTTGGAGGAGCCGTGCCCTTACCATAAGGGAGGCGCTAACCACAAACTCAAGGACTGTCGTATGCTGAGAAAGCATTTCGACGGTCAGAGGTTCCAAAAAGATACGCGCGAGGACTCCAAGAAGGAGAAGGCTGGCGGCAAGGAAGACAACAAAGATGACGACAGTTTCCCCGCCGTCCACGACTGCTACATGATCTATGGTGGGCCTTCGACTCAGTTGACCGCGAGGCAGCGCAAAAGGGAGCATCGCGAAGTCTTTGCAGCAAGAATGGCGGTGCCCCATTATCTTAGCTGGTCAAGCACTCCCATCACCTTCGACCGAGAAGATCACCCTGACAAGGTGGTCGCCCCAGGCATCTACCCGCTCGTCGTCGACCCTATCATCATCAACACCCGACTCTCGAAAGTGCTGATGGATGGTGGCAGTAGCCTCAACATCATCTACCTCGAGACCCTCGACCTCCTCGGCATCGATAGAGGACGCCTCCAGCCGAGCGCCGGCGGTTTCCACGGCGTCGTACCGGGGAAAAAGGCACTGCCAGTAGGTCGAATCGACCTACCGGTCTGCTTCGGCACGGCGGCCAACTTCAGGAAGGAGACCCTCACTTTTGAGGTGGTTGGGTTCCGAGGCACGTACCACGCCATCATCGGGCGCCCGGGCTACGCCAAGTTCATGGCTATACCCAACTACACATACTTGAAGCTGAAGATGCCTGGTCCCAAAGGCGTCATCACCGTCAGTTCCTCCTTCGAGCACGCGTACGAATGCGACGTCGAGTGCGTCGAGTACGGGGAGGCGGTCGAGAGCTCCACCGAGCTCGTTGCAAAGCTCGAGGCCATGGCCGCTGAGGCTCCAGAGCCTAAACGTCATGCGGGCAGCTTTGAGGCGGCGGAAGGAACTAAGAAGATCCCGCTCGACCCCAACAACTCCGACGGCAAGGTGCTGACGATCAGCACCGACCTCGACCCCAAATAGGAAGCCGTGCTCGTCGACTTTCTCCGTGCAAATGCTGATATGTTTGCATGGAGTCCCTCGGATATGCCGGGCATACCGAGGGAAGTCGCCGAGCACTCCTTGGAGATTCGAGCCGGTTCCAAGCCAGTGAAGCAGCGGTTGCGCCGATTCGACGAGGAAAAGCGCAAGATCATTGGCGAGGAAGTCCACAAGCTTTTGACGGCCGGATTCATCAAGGAGGTTCATCATCCTGACTGGTTAGCGAACCCTGTATTAGTTAAGAAAAAGAATGGGAAAATGAGGATGTGTGTCGATTATACTAGTTTGAATAAAGCATGTCCGAAAGTTCCCTTTCCATTGCCACGCATAGATCAGATTGTCGATTCTACCGCGGGATGTGAAACCCTTTCTTTCCTTGATGCTTATTCTGGTTATCACCAAATTAAAATGAAAGAGTCCGACCAGCTCGCGACCTCTTTCATCACACCTTTCGGGATGTATTGCTACGTGACCATGCCATTTGGGCTTCGAAACGCGGGAGCCACGTATCAACGTTGCATGCTCCACGTATTTGGCGAACATATAGGCTCAACGGTCGAGGCCTACGTCGACGACATTGTCGTCAAGTCAAAGCAACGAGGAGACCTGATCCAGGACCTCGAGGTTGCCTTCAGCTGCTTACGCACCAGCCGGATCAAGCTTAATCCCGAGAAGTGCGTTTTCGGCGTGCCTCGAGGCATGCTCCTAGGATACATTGTTTCACAGCGCGGCATCGAGGCCAACCCCGAGAAAGTCTCGGCCATCACGAGAATGGGGCCGATCCGAGACATCAAGGGTGTACAGAAAGTCACGGGGTGCCTGGCGGCTCTGAGCCGTTTCATCTCGAGGCTAGGAGAAAAGGCATTACCGTTATATCGACTCCTAAAGAAGGTCGAGCGCTTTTCTTGGACCCCCGAGGCCGAGGAAGCACTTGAAAAACTGAAAAAGATGCTGACCTCGGCACCAGTCCTGGTTCCACCTCAACCTGCGGAGCCGCTACTCCTCTACGTCGCGTCGACGACCCAGGTCGTCAGCGCGGCGGTGGTGGTCGAAAGACAAGAGGAGGGTCACGCGCTGCCGGTCCAAAGGCCAGTCTACTTCGTCAGCGAGGTGCTTTCGAAGACCAAGGCGCGTTACCCCCAAATCCAGAAGCTGATCTACGCCGTAATCCTTGCCCGCCGCAAACTGCAACATTACTTCCTTGGTCACCCTATCACGGTGGTCTCTTCTTTCCCCTTGGGCGAGATAATCCAGAGCAAGGAGGCCACGGGAAGAATAGCTAAGTGGTCGGTCGAGCTCATGAGCGAGACTCTCACTTACGCGCCTCGAAAGGCCATCAAATCGCAAGCCCTGGTAGACTTCGTCGCGGAATGGACGGACTCCCAGCTTCCCCCAACTCAGGTCCAGGCGGAGCTGTGGACAATGTATTTCGACGGGTCACTCATGAAAACTGGGGCCGGGGCCGGCCTACTGTTCATCTCACCCTTGGGCGTCCACATGAGGTACATAATCAGGATTCATTTCGCCGCATCTAACAATGTCGCAGAATATGAGGCCCTCGTCAACGGTCTCAAAATCGCTATCGAGTTAGGAGTCCGACGCCTCGACGTCCGAGGCGACTCCCAACTCGTCATCGACCAGGTAATGAAAACCTCGAGTTGCCATGACCCAAAAATGGAAGCATACTGCAAGGAGGTGCGTCGACTCGAAGACAAATTCCACGGCCTCGAGCTTGTCCATGTCGCTCGACGCTACAACGAGGCAGCCGACGAACTCGCCAAGATTGCATCTACCAGAGGCACAGTGCCGCCTGATGCATTCTCAAAGGATCTACACGAGCCATCCGTCGACCTAGGCACGGGGGCTGGCGTCGACACCACCATCGCCCAACCTACCAATGTTGTCGATGCGCTCTTGATGGAGGAAGAGGTGATGGAAATAGAACGACAACCGGGTCGACCATTCGATTGGCGCACACCGTTCCTCGACTGCCTTATCCGCGGTGAGTTGCCAAAAGACAGGACAGAAGCTCGTCGTATTGCTCGACGGGCCAAATCATATGTGATCTATGGCGAAGACAACGAGCTATATCGACGGAGCCCGACGGGGGTCTTACAACGTTGCATCACCGTAGAGGAAGGCCGAAAACTCCTCGACGACCTGCACTCGGGGGCTTGCGGCCACCACGCCGCCCCACGAACCCTTGTAGGAAACGCTTTCCGGCAAGGTTTTTACTGGCCAACGGCCGTGGCGGATGCCATCGAGCTCGTACGCTCGTGTCATGGGTGCCAATTCTACGCCAAACAGACGCACCTGCCCGCACACGCTCTTCAGATGATCCCCATCACCTGGCCGTTTGCGGTATGGGGGCTCGACTTAGTAGGGCCTCTACAAAAAGCGAAAGGAGGATATACCCATTTGCTGGTGGCTATCGACAAGTTCTCCAAATGGATCGAGGCTCGACCCATCACCAACATCCGCTCCGAGCAGGCCGTCCTCTTCTTCTCCGACATCATCCATCGGTTTGGGATCCCCAATGTCATCATCACCGACAACGGCACCCAGTTCACTGGCAGAAAGTTCTTGGATTTCTGCGATCAGCATCACATCCGTGTGAACTGGTCCGCAGTAGCCCACCCTCGAACTAACGGCCAGGTCGAGCGTGCCAACGGCATGATTCTGCAAGGACTCAAGCCAAGAATCTACAATCGATTGAAGAAATTCGGCAAGAAGTGGGTCGAGGAGCTTTCCTCAGTCCTATGGAGCCTTAGGACAACGCCAAGCAAGGCCACAAAATACACCCCATTCTTCATGGTCTACGGCTCTGAAGCCATCCTCCCCACAGATCTCGAATATGGGTCACCACGACTCAAGGCTTACAACGAGCAATCGAACAAAGAGACTCAGGAAAACGCGGTCGACCAACTCGAGGAGGCTCGAGATATGGCCCTCCTCAACTCTGCTAGATATCAGCAGAGACTCCGACGCTACCACGACAAGCACGTGCGCAAGAGGGACCTCAACGTAGGCGACCTAGTCCTACGACGCCGGCAAAGCAACCAAGGACGCCACAAGCTGACCCCACCTTGGGAAGGCCCGTACGTGGTGGCCGAGGTCCTTAAGCCAGGAACGTACAAATTGGCGGACGAAAAGGGGGCGGTCTTCACCAACGCATGGAACATCGAACAGCTACGTCGATTCTACCCCTAGAAGTCCTAGATTTACGATCCTACTTTTTGTACGAAGACTTTGTAAATGAACGCATGAATAAATAAAATCTTTCCCTCGAGCGGTTTCTTTCTGCACCAAAAATAGTTACGAGTTATAGTCTCGACATCAAAAGGGGATGCCGACCATGACCCATCATAGTCCGCACCCCCTCGGGGGCTACCAGAGGGACGACCCCTCCCCAAGCGTCAAAAAAGCCAAAAAGTTTCTCTCTTTCCTACTTAGTAAACCTTGAACGATCGAGTAGTCGAGGCGCCTCGAGCCCCTCGAGGACCGAAGGATAGCGAGCCTGAGAACACCTACGCCCCCGGGCTATGGAAACTCTACTCACTCCCTCACCCTCGAGGCGATCGAAGATGTCTTTTACGAAAAATCGAACAAGGAACACATATGTAGGCGCAAAAAGAAATAAAAGAACCTCGAGTGGAAAGACAAACAAACATTTAACAACCACAAAAATACTGTATCGCTTAAAAACAGGATTAACAAAGTCTTATACAAGGGGCCCCAGGCACCCCGAGCAGGCTCGCAGGCCTCAGTCCATGGTACGATCCTCGCCACCCTCACCTCCGCCCGAGCCAGTCTCAGGAGGAAGCACCTCAGGCTCAAATAGCTTGGCCAGCCTCTCTCCAGGAGCCTCCGCGTCGTCGATCAAAGCGTGAAGCCTTTCTTCGTTCTCCGCGTCGGTCTTAGAGATGTCGGTGACGAAGCCGTGGGATACTACCTCCATGTCGTAGGAGAAGCCCGAGCAGACAACCGCCATCGCCCGCTTCACCCGATGTGGAGGGCATCCCGCACCCGATCTCGCAGCGTCGCACCTAAGTAGCACAGCTGATCGACCAGTGCGTCGCCTCGAGAGTCCTCCCTCGACTCATCCATAGGCTCGACCTCCCAAGATGTCGAGAGATCGCTTATCGCCGTCCGCACTCGACGGTTCAAAGCAACCTCAGCCTCGAGTTGAGCCTTGGCGTTGCGAGCCTCGGCTTGGGCGGCCAGGAGTTCGTCCTTGAGCCCTACAAATGCCAATACAAAGGAGCTTTAGGAAAAACTCAAGCATACCTCGAAAAGGAAATTCGACAAAGGGAACATACCTTTGATGCTCTCCTCTAGAGCCGTGTTCTCGCCAACCAATCTGGTGTTGCCACGCTCGATCTCTCTGTTGGAGCGCGTCAGCTCAGTATTGGCGACGCGGAGACCTTCGATCACCCTGCCAGCCTGAGCGACGGCTCCACTCTTCTCCAGCAGTTCTCCCTTCAGACGCTCGACGTCGTCAGAGAGACTACGGGATCGAGCTCGCTCCATCTCGAGGTCTTCGAGGGCTTTCTTCTTTGCGTCCTCGGCGGCACCCCTGGCGACCTCATTGTCCACGTACGCCACCTTCATCTTCTGGAAGGTATCGCGGAGGGAGTCCAGGTCGGTTTGGAGAAGGCCCTTCTCCTTGTCCAGATCCGCAATGACGCTCTGGTAGGACAGGGCCTCCTCCCGGGCTCTGGACGCGGCCTCCTCGACCGTAAGAGCCCGCTCCCGTAGCCGCATCACCTCCTCCTCCGCCTTCTTCGAGACCTCCCGGGCCTCGGCCAGAGCTGCCTCCCTCGCCTTCTTCTCCTCCTCGAGTGCTATGAGATCTTTGTAAGCCTTAAGCAGGTTTTCCTGCGACTCGAGGAGTTGATCCTTGAGGAGGGGAAGCTGCTCCCATCCGCCCCTCGTGGCATGTATGAAGCTGGATTTAATGCGAGAGGTCTCTTTCATATCCTGCGAATCAGGGGTCGGATGGATTAGAATACGGAAACCAGAGAGCACCATAAAGATTGGAATTCAAGAAACACTTACAAAATAAGCTGGCCCGAGCCCGTTGTTGATGACGTCCGATAGGAGCCCCACCACGTGTTTCATCCAAAGGCAGAGCTCCTCGACATGCTCCCACTTCTCGACCTCCTTCTTGTCATCAAGGAAGATATTGGGCTCGGACGGGTCGCTGGAAGCTCGGATACGAATCCGATCGGGACACCAGTTCTCCATTTCCCGATCAGCCCGCACCTTGACGCCGCGGAGAAAGTTCTCGACGGTCTCGAGGGAACCCCCGTGGCGCAAGAACAGGTCGGCGAGGCAAGGGAACCGCCCGTCGTCATCCACCGTCTTCCACGTACCGTCCTTGCTCCCAGACGACCCGATCTCGTCCTCCTCAGAGGGAAAGCGGTCCTCCCACGCTCGACGCTCCCGGAGGAACCCTGGGGCAATCCCGTCCATGCCGTAGAGTGTCCTCTTGATCTCGGACTCGGGGTCGGTGGGGGTGCGCATCATGCAGGCGAGCGCCACCACTCCGTCCGCTCGCCCCGACTCTGCCCGGATCGCGGCAGGCGCCCCCGGGAGGAGCCACGCTGGGGTGGGAGGCCCGTACACCGGCAAATCTCCCTCTTGATCGCCGGGCTCTTGCGACGCCAGCGGCGCCGGTTCGGCCAAAATTTGAGGCGGGGGCTCGAGTGGCTCGTTCTCTTGGCCCCCCAGCTGCTGTTGCTGCCCCAGCTGCTGCTGCGGCTCCTCCTGCTGATGCTGCAGTTGCCCCTTCGGCTGGGGTCGCTGCTGCTGCTGCTCCAGTGACGGCTGCGTCGCCTCACGCTCCCGCCCCTCCTCCTCCACCATCTTCCTTTGCGCCTCGAGGGCTCGAAGACCCGCGGGCCAGGGAGTTCGTCCCGCGACGTTGGGAGTCGACACTTCCTCCTCCATGGGTCGAGCGCCCCCAGACGCTTCGTTGCCATCAGACGTATCGCTGATGGTGATGGGTTCCCCCTCGACCCCCAATCGAGAGGGCTTGGGGGCTCCTTCTGACGCTCGCGTCTGGGGGGCCGCATCATGAGTCGGTGGCGGCGGAGTAGGCGCGGGACGAGGTGAAACAATCTCGACGCCGGCTGGAGGTTGGGTGCTTGACGAGCCTACAAAACAAAGGGTAAGGGTCAGACGTTATGATAACCGACGTAATAATATCGCGACACCCAGGAATTAACTACGAACCTAGTTCCGTGGAGGCGGCACCCGTTCTGAGCCTCTTGGCCATCGATGGTTGGGCCTGCTCGAGGGTCCGTTTCAGCCTGAGAAAAAGTCAGCACGTGAGGAAAGGTGAAAGAATGGGGGGACAAAGACCGCAACAACAAAAGGGCTTACCCCACGGGCAGAACGGCTCGCCTTCCGCCACCCCGACCAGCGGGCCTCGAGCCACCCCGCGTCGGGGCGCTAGGCCCCTCGAGGGCAGAAACCGGCCTAGGTACGTCGGACCCCGCCTGGCGGGCGCCGGGACTCGCGCTCCTACGGCCGGCGTCTCCTTTCTCAGAGGCCGCAGCGCGACCACGGGTTAGCGGCCCCGACGCCTGGGACCTAGCCGGACCGCTCTCCCTGGGCGCCAGGGGAGGGCGCGGTGCGTCTTGGCCCGCCTTGAGCGCGGAAGGAGCGTCGGGCCGGGGACGACGAGATCCGCTCGGACCCTCCTCCAGCGCCTCCGTCCGGGGGGCGTCGACGTCACCTCGAGGCGGGCCCTCGAGGATCCGATCGAGGCGCGACGCCATCCCCTCGGAGTCATCGCTACTCTCGTCGTCGTCATCGTCATCGTTGGGGGATTCTTCCTCAGGCTCCCCCCTCTGCCTGGATTTGGCTCGACGCACCTCTAATGCTTGGCGGTCGAGATTCTTCTTCTTCTCCCCCTTCTTTGCGGAGTCCTTGGCAGACTTCAGCTTCTCGGCGGATTGGCGCCGTTTGTCGCGATCGACCTCGTCCTCCTTTACTGGAGGCCTCGAGGACCGGACATCAATCTGACCCTGCCAAAACTAAGGTAGACTTAGAAAAAAAAGAGAGGGGAGAGGGGAAACCTAGAATCGAGGATGCGCGCAAGAAGAAAGCGCACCAGATCGATCGAGCCCGCGTCAGGTCTCATGGGGAAGCCGTTGACATGCTCCGGCTTAAAATCACCGGCAATTGCGGCCCTGACTCGGGCCGTGACTTCATCGTCCGCCGGAGGCTCGCTGGACATCCGACATGCCTCGAGGTCCCAAGACAAGACGCCAGGGCCCATCTCGTCCATCCTCAGCGGTCGCGACATCAGAGGGAGAACTCTCCGATGATGGACGGCCGAGAGGACGAGGGCGGCAGTCAAACCTTCCTGGCGAAGCTTCTTCAGGGCGTCGAGGAGAGGGTCGAGCCGAGGCTGATGAGCTTGGACGACGCCGTACGTCCAGTCCGCTGGGCGCTCCAAGATCAGACGGCCCGAGTAGGAAGGTAGGAGGTTGTCGTCGTTCCGCAGGTAGAACCATTGGGAGTCCCAACCGGCGTGGTTGGTCGACAACCCTACCGGGATGTACTCCCGCGGCCGGTCCGTCTTCCCCGTCTTCTGCACCAGATTGAGGCAACCCGCTCGCACGGGTTTCCTCACGCCCGTGGTTCCGGTGGAGGCGTGAAACAGCTCGCCCCTGTAGAGGTGGAGCCACAGCTCCCAGTGCGGCATCATCCCTAGGAAGCCCTCACACACGGCGGCGAAGACCGCCGCCACGGTGATGGCGTTCGGAGAGAAGTGCTGCAGCTCCACCCCATAATGGAAGCAGAGGGCCCGCATGAAGCGGCTTGGAGGCGCGCCCAAACCGTGGCGGTGAAACTTGGCGAACGACACCACGTAGCCTTCGGGTGGCTGAGGCGCCCTGTGGCTCGCTGGCGGCGCGATCCATTCTGGCGACGGCGCAGCAGTCCCTCCTTCTCGAGCTCTAACAGCCGGCGCTCCGTCATCGACGACGGGCGCCAGTCGTCGGCGGCGACGAGTCTTACAGGCATCTCGGCTGACGGGACGGTGGGTTCGCTACAGCTCGAGGGGGCGTGTGCGCGTGAGATGACGAGAAAGCAAAGGCAGCAAAGGAACAAGAGCAAGAAGGCGGAAGGGAGAGGAACGGCGGTGACGCGACGACGTATTTATAGGCAGCTGTCCGCCAACGGACAGATCCGAGAAGTAAGGTAACTCCCCCCCATAAATGCGCCGCCTAACAGCTCTCTCTCTCTCCTCACAGGCCGGACTCTCCGAATTCCTCGCCGATACGGTGTCGTAACGTCATCCGCCTAAAAAGACGCGCCCAACGGGCAGAAAGGCGAACCGCCACGACCGTTTCCTTCCCTCGTAAGCCAAGGGACATAACCGCAAAAGTCTCGAGAGGTCGATGGCTGGCCCGCCGAAAGGGTTCGACAGCCGATCTCGAGCGCCAGAGTCAGGGATCCCCAGCGAGCGGTCGAAGATCGAGGCCCGCCTCGAGGACTCGCTGGCGATGTTCAAGGTAGGGTCGAGACAGTCGAGAGGAATCCCCCCGAAGGGAGGCATCGAGCCGCTGGACTCTATCGAATGAGACCAGTATCCCCGACCACGTCGACCCTGCTTTATGAGGACGCCTCCGGGCTACAGCTGACCCCCTCGAAAGGGGCACAGGTTCTCACTTGGACTACCCGCTAGGAACTCAATTTGGGATGGAAGACGCTCGCTCTATCGAGAGTACGTCGAAACCCCCGGGCAAAAACTAGCCAATCGGAACCTTCCACCACTGGCGTCGAAAGCGTTTCTGCGAATTAGAGAACATAGCCCTCGAATGAGTCAAAAACTCCCCCGAGGGCTCGGGGGCTACCCCCGCGGGTTCGCTCGCGCGCCCCCACGGAAATTCGACCGCAAAACAAAGCCTCCACTCGAGCGCTAGCGCTCAAATGGAGGCTCGGGGGCTACTGTCGAGGGTATCGGTAAGGGGTACCCTCAGCGATGCGCATTATGAGATTGACCGTACGAAGGTCGAGACCCTTAATTCGACGCTCTAATCTTACGTATGCGCTGCCATCGACGGTCGCAGCCTCGAAGACGGAAATAGCGTCGAGCGAATCGGTTCAGGATTCGAGCGACGACTGCCGTCGATGACGGAAGCAGGCTCGAGCGAACCAAGAGGTGTCGGGCGCGAGGACACTGTCCGCCGCCCGACGCGCGCACGCGGGCCGGAGCATTAAATGCGCCTGACGCTTCCCCACCTAACACACAGGTCACGGAAGGCGTGATAGGGAGCAAGCTTCTGTCCCATCGTTCTTTTTGCAGCTTTCCCACCGAACGACCCAGGGCGTGTCAGGACGCAGGAAACAAGGATGAAACGTCTAATCGGGACCCCCTCGAGACACCCAAGGTCAGCGCTCCAGACGCCAGCATATTACACGGCGTCCGACCCTCGACCAAACAGGGCCCCTTCCCAGGGACAAGTTGGGCGTCGACTGACTTCATCACAGCTACCCCGTCGTGTCCGCCACCATACCGTACAAGCGTGCGACCTCAGAACCAGCACGAGGCGGCTGGCAGGGCAGAACACATGAGCACGCGCAATCATCACCGAGCTATCAAGATGGGACGGCTCGAGGCCATGCCGTACGGAAGCCTCGAGTAGGTCAGCGCTCCATGCGGCTATCGATCCCTACTCTAACATCTATGCATGTACCCTGTGTCTCTCCTTGGAGCTATAAAAGGAGGGACTCAGGAATAGAAGATATAGACATCCCAACACAAGAGCGAGCACACACACGTAGTAGAGCTAGACACTTCATACCACGCTTGTATTCGCCCCTGTACAAGCACTTAGGTGCAAGATAATACAAACTCTCTCCCCCCGCTGGACGTAGGGCCTTCTCTTGCCCGAACCAGGATAAATCTCTGTGTCTTCTTGCATCACCATCCGGAAAGGGGAGCACGCATACAAATTTACTCGTTGGTGTGACCCCCCGGGGGAAAAACACCGACAATGCTCATAAGCAGTAAATATTAAATGTGTGGCTCAAAGTCTAGCAAGCATGTATATATGGCTGTGGTAGGAATTTAAACTCTCATCATACAGGAACTCATCATGCAACATTTTAAAGATTTTCAAAGATAAAATTCTCCAGAATTCTAGCATCTCTAGGAACAGATAAACAGCAGCTCAACCTTCCCATATCATATCCGTTAACAACTTAGACTTCAGATCAAGTTTTCATCCCACAAGTTTAGGTCTAGAGCAAGCTTTAAATTATAACAGTTATATCTAAACTTGAGAGAGAACTTAAAATTTGCAAATTAGGTAGAGCAACTATTTATCATATCCATGCTTAAGTTTTATTTAGATACAGATTAGCATAGCCACTTGATTTATTTATTAAACACACTAAGCAAAAGATATATATAAGCATAAAATCTTTATTTGGTTTTCCCATAGTTTATGTGTATTTTAATATTCTAAAATAATATAAGTATAAAGATAGATAGAAATACTTATCGTGATAAATGGGGGTGCTCTCCCCCAAGCTGAATTTTGACGTAATTTCTCTTGGTGTAGCTAGCAGGTGGCAGAGGTGTATTTGAAAGTCAGCAGCATTGTGACAGCGATTAGAATGTCCTCCGTCTGCTAGTCTTCTTGATTCTTAAATTCTGCGGAGCTCAAATAGACAACAAAGCTTGTGGAACTGATTAAGTGTTAGCATAAATATCTAGCCTTTATCATCTTGAGACTCCTTAATAATTATTACTCCCTGTTTTTATATTTTTGTTTTATAAAGCAGAAAAAATATTTATTTTATTTTTATGCCACCACAGTGAATGTACTTATGGGTTTTATGCCACTCATATACTTACATGGGGCTTACAGTTTTTCACATTTTTTATTTTCTTTTTAAGATAGCATAAGCATGATTAACTAAACAAACTATTTGAAATAACTGAAAGGGAAAGGGTAACTACCAAGTTTACCTCTTAGCAAAGCGTTCGGTGTTTCTAAGTCCTCCGAACGAGACTCTCCAATTTCTTAATCGTCCTGAGGTTCGTTGGGTGGCGTAGTCGGTACTTCCGGCAGCGCCTCCTCTTCATGTATAGTTATCTTCATTTTCCACACCTGACTTGATGCTTCAATCTCCTATGGATAATTCTGTTTAAATTCAACGTCTTCTGACCTTACAACTTCTCCTTCATAGTCTGCCCATCCGTCCTTGATGATCTGCCTCCTCTGGTTGCGGTTGTGTCTCTTTCTGACCTGCTTAGATTCTTCAACGATATAGTCAGGGTCAGTAAAATAACGGCATACCTTCTCTGAGGGGAAGTGCATATGGACTTCTCCGGTTCCAATGTAGATGATTGCTTTAACGGTGCTGAGGAACGGTCTTCCAAGGATGATGGGTGGATCGTACTCATCTTCTCCCATGTCAATAACCTGAAAGTTTGTGTAGACAAAGTGATCGTCTATTTTGACTGGGACATCAGTTACTATTCCTTTAACTTCTCGAAATGTCTGATCTGCCATCTGGAGCTGAATGTATGTTGGTCTTAGTGGCATGGTCCCGAACAAGAGCCGATAGGTGACTGCGGCCATTATGTTGACGCCCGATCCGGTGTCACAAAATGTCTTGTAGAAGTTGTATCCATTTATGGAGCAGTAAATGCTTGGCATTCCTGGGTCGTCCTTCTTGGTCAAAAACGGTGACTTAAGTTGGTGATCTTGGCCTCCATGGGCTACAGTGACCATCTTAGCTGACTCGGCCCACACTTGCTTGTTCCTATTCCTCCTGTTGGTCCTCTTCCTTGATTCACGTCTGGATTGATCTGGAATTTGTGTAGTCTTGTTCTTGAAGAAAAATGTCTCCTTCTTCCCTTTGACGTAGAAACTGATCTTGGCAGCACTGGCGTAGATGATAGCTCCCGTGGTATTCAAGAATGGCCTCCCTAGGATGATAGGTGCTCTCTCATCATTTCCGGTCTCTACCACTACGAAGTCTGCTGGGGCATACAAGGTACCAACTTGGATACAAAGGTTCCTCACTATTCCTTTTGGGAAAGTTATCGTCTGATCTGCAAACTGCAAACACATGGTTGTCTCTAGTAAAGGATATGTAAAGAATTTTTCATAGAGTACCCTGGGTATAATGTTAACACTGGAGCCAAAGTCACAGAGTGCTTCTGGGAAGTCCACCATGCCGATGGAGATCGGGATGACGGGGCGTCCTGGATCGCCTCTCTTGACCGGCAAAAGGTCAGTAGAAAATTCATTGACGGGGTTACTCCAATTACCTGCATCAAACACGTCTACAAGATTTGCAGATTCTAATCCTTCCAGTTGTGATGGTATACCGGGGTTAGTAGTAGGAACAGCAGCAGCTATTTGATTTAACTGAGATTCAATCATTTTATTAAAGCTAATTTGATTCTTGATGGCAGTAGAGAAATTATCCATTCTATTATTTATATTTTCTAGCATTTTGTCATTAGATGCCAATTTCTTAGATAGGTTATCCATTAGCTTTCCTTGATTAGATACTAACTCTCTCAAAGGTGGAAAATTATTGTTATTGTTGTAAGAATTGTTACCTTGATAATTACCTGAGTAGTTAGGCCTCTGTTGATTCCAACCTTGATTTTGTTGAGGACGGTTGTAGTAGTAGTAGTTGTTGTTGTTGTTGATGTAGTTCACATCCTCAAGTATCTCAGGACAGTGATTGCCTGAGTGTCCAGTGTCTCCACACTCCTCACAAGTCATGTGAGAGTCGTAGATGTGCATAACTTCTTTCTTGTCTCCAGCTCTATCATCGAGCTTCTTCATGAGCAGGTCTAGCTTTGCAGACAGCATGTCTACCTCCTTCAGCTGATGCATACCTCCACCTCTCTTGCGTGTCTGGGTCCTCTCTTCATTCCAGCTTTGGTTGGACGCCATCTTCTCCACAAGAGCTGTGGCTTGTGATATAGTACGTGATAAGAATGCTCCTCCAGCTGTAGCATCCATGGTCTCTCGGGCACTATTACTGAGCCCATGATAGAATGTCTGCATCAATAGCCAACTCTCCATTCCATGATGGGGACATTCTAGGATGTAGTCTTGAAAGCGCTCCCATGCTTCTGGAACAGATTCATCATTTTGTTGCTGAAAACTTGTAATCTTCCCACGGAGAGCATTAGTCTTGCCCATGGGAATGAACTTTGCCAGGAAGTTTGTTGAGCAGAGTGCCCAGGTAGTATTCTTCTCCTTTGTAGCGTAGAACCACTGCTTCGCTCTTCCTAACAGTGAGAATGGGAAGAGGCGAAGTAGTATAGCATCTTTGGAAACTCCTTGTATGGTGAATGTGTTGCAAATCTCCAGGAAGTGTTGTAAATGAGCACTAGCATCTTCGTGTGCCTTCCCACAGAACTGGTTGGATTGCACCATGTTGATAAGTCTAGGCTTGAGCTCAAAGTTGCTATCGATCTCTGTAGCAGGTCCCGTGCGGATGTTGTCCATAGTGGGAGCTGAGAACTCGCGGATTGATTTGTTCGCCATGGCCTCTAACTCTGAAGACAAGTTCCGGTGATCTTCTTGATTGGATGAAGCTTATTGCTGAAGTGTTGATGATTTCTTTAGCTTGGCTCTCGTCTTCTTGAATAATGCTTCAGGATTGTCAACAAAATTTCCTGGAAGATGTCTTCTATTCATACATTCCCCTGCATAAGATAAAATAGAAAAATATCGGGGTAAAACTGTATGAGAGAATAGATAAGCTCAATCATATTAGTGATGCAAATGATAACTCAAAATCCTTTATTCCATTCCTGATTAGTAATTAACCTTCCCCGGCAACGGCGCCAAAAAATGCTTGTTGGGTATTCTTAACATCATTACCAAAAGTAGACTAAGTTCTCTAATCTAGTAACGGTGCTAAAAATGCCAAACCTATCCCTCACACCACTTAAGCCAAGTTGTCATCCCCAGCATGATATAAGAGACGCGGTATTGAAATATGCAATTGCTCTTCTAAATAAATAATGAATGGGATTTGCAAGCGCACAGATTAATACCGATGCAGCATTTTAACCGGAAAGTATTCCAGGTATCGTTATTTTTATTTTTACCACTGGGAAGGGATTAGCAATCATCACTATTGATTACAGAATAGAATATGAGATTGAGCATCTATCATTGCATGTATAATTGAGAACATTATATCTAACTCATCATACAGGGATAAGTGTCACATAAAGGATATATGAAATAATAATAGTGACAAGGATAACTAATCTGATCTAGCCACATAATAAATATGATAAGCACCTCAATTAGATACTCTAGAAAGCCATTAGCATGGTATTAGAACGAACTACAAGAATATTCCCTAAGTTATTCTTAACTATATAGTCTAGCATTATCATAGTTAGTGCAAGCATACTTAGCAATCATTGCGAGACAAGACTACGCCCATGCATAGTGATATTAGCAAGGAATATGAGAAACATAGCAATCACTCCCCTGTAATAATGTTGCTCTGCCAGCCCAATACACGAGAGGGGGACTATATAAGAATCAATGAAGCTGTCACTATCACGAACCACCCCACGATCTGGCATATTGGGTACAATAGCAGATAAATACGGTATAAGCACCACGCCTACACAATATCTATCATTTACCCATGGATCCGATGGATAAACGCTATACGATCCTAAGCATGTATATAGATCGTATCTAACTAAGCCAAGTACATAACTATGATAAACTAAGAACAATATAATCTTGAATATAAACAAGTAGAGCAAAGTCATAAGCAATATATTGAAGTAGAACAAAGTCATATTCATAATATTGAAGAACAAAGATAATTAGAAAGCAATTAGAAGCACAATTAGAGAATTACCAAGAATTCTCGTGACAGATCCGGAAACCAATCGAAGATTGACTCCTTCTAGTTCTAATCCTATGTAGCTATGCTAATCTAGATGTCTAATTGATGTGGTGGCTCTAATCTTGATCAGAGGCTTCTTCTCCCTTGATGGAACAATGAATTAGGGTTGAGAGGCTCTCTCCTCCAGGGGCCAGGGGGTCTGGTTTTATAGTCCCTTCAAGTGAATATGGGCCCTTGGATCAAACCGATATAGATTGTATGGTTTAGATTCATCCTTTAGGTCGGTGGAGATCTCCCGCAAAGCAGAGTCCTGATTGGACACAGGAGGTGGGCGGGCGCCCTGACCAACTGGGCGGCCGCCCAGGGTCAGGCCCCGTTTCGCCTCCGCTTCGGTCTCGTGGCTTCTGGAGTCTTCTAGATGTAAGATAATTGCGCAGCACGTTAATATCTTTACGTAATCCCGACATGTGGGCCTTTCTTCCATATTTCCTGATAACCCCCTGCAGAAATAGACAAACACCAAAACTCGTGGAATTCTGTCAGATAAAACCTTAAGTCTAGATCTTGATTTCATTTGGATCCTTTTCTTTATTTATTTGATAATTAAATTTGATACTTAAGGACCGTCAACACCCCGCACGCGAGTGAGACTTTCCTGGACATGTTTGGCACTCCTACTTTGTTGTGGAGGGTGTTAAGTTCAGTTGGATATGAGGAACCACCTAAGTACACTTGGACCGAGGCTGAGCATGCAGGAGCCTTACCTTGGGTAGATGTCCAAATTACAGTTCCCCCATGTCCAAATAACCCACAGTGGCTAGGTTGGTTAGTTGACTGTGATGGCCAAACTCCTTGGGAGGGTGCCCAAGTAGCAGCCCTGGAGGTTTTGCTAGAGATTTGCCAAGAGCATGGTGATGAGCTAGTGAATGGCCCAGCAGGATCCGTTCCCAGAGTGAGTGTGACTGACAAATTTGTGTCCCAGGTTGGTAATGAGTCTTTAGAGATGAGAGAAACCTTGTTAGGATATAGCTCTAGCCCTGCCATGAGTGCCATGCTAGCGGTACTTAAGCTGTACTATGTACGCCAGGACACCTACATAGATGCCATGCTAGCGCTTCAACAAGCACAAGTTGGGCAGCGCAAATTGCGCAAGCGCGTGCGCAAGCACTGCAAGGCTTTTATGGATGCCCAAGCTGAAATCCAAAACTATCATACTGCTTTGCAAGCCCGCCGCAACCAAGTTGAGAATGCAGTTAGAGAGTGCAATGAGGCACAAGCCCGTATGATGCAAATGACTAGAGAGAGAGATGAGGCTATGCGCTTGGCTGAAAATAGAGAAGCTGTGTTGACGGTCCTTAATGCTCATATTTAACCATCAATTAATCATGGAAAAGGATCCAAATGCAACCAACACCTAGACTTAGGGTTTATCTGACAGAATTCCACAAGTTTTGGTGTTTGTCTATTTCTGCAGGGGGTTATCAGGAAATATGGAAGAAAGGCCCACACGTCGGGTTTACATAGAGATATTAACATGTCGCACAATTATCTACCATCTAGAAGACTCCAGAAGCCACGGGACCGAAGCGGAGGCCGAGAGGGCTCAGGCACAGGGCGCCCGCCCTAGTCCCTTGGGCGCCCGCCCTCCCCCCTGGACCAATCAGGGTGAAGTTCGGGGATCATGCTCCACCGACCTAATACTTCAAGGAAAACCACACGATCAATGTCGGTTTGATCCGACGGCCCAGATTCATCTGAAAAGACTATATAAGCAAGGCCCCCTGGCCCCTGGAGATCATACCTCTTCTACAGAATCAAAGTTAGGGTTTCAATTCTTCATCCAAGTAGAGAGGATCCCTCTAGTTCTTCTAGTTCTAGTTCCTCTAGTTCTAGTTCTAGTTAGTTCTAGTTGTAATCTAGAAAATAGGGAGAGAGAAGAGGAGAGCGGAGGAGGAGCCGGATCTGTCGGATCTTCCTCAACATTGTACTTTTGCAGCAGCTGGTTCGTTCTTCATCGTTCTCCAGGTTCTTCAATTCATAACTCCTGAGTTCTCTAATTACTTTTATTTACATTCAAGTTATTTATTGGATTCCCGCTTGCATCAAGTGCTCTAATCTTTGAAACATTAGAGTAGTAATTAATAGATTAGACGTGGTTTTTAGTCTTGCAATTACCTAGAATTGCACCCAATCTTGCGGATTGTTGTGGTAGCCTTAGGGTAGTGACAGCCCTAACGGTCGACGTATTCCACCTCGTTCGGATCGGTGTTTGTAGGACCGTAGTCGGAGCTTCCTAGCCCCCTTCTCATCTCTTTCTGTGGTTAGTGTTCTGATGTCCCGATATAGATAATCTTGAAGTAATTCTTGATTCTTAGATCAACTAGAGAACTCTCAGGAAACTTCCTCTCTTCCCACCAAAAAATAGTTATATAGTTATCCTTGGGCGATCTTGGATCTTAATTAGTACACTCACGTTCTCTGTGGAAAATCGATACTCTAGAATACTCCCGGGTGAAAGCTACATCGGTATCCGTGCGCTTGCAGATTTTTCTGTTTGCGTTTAAAATATCCAACAAGCTTTCTGGCGCCGTTGCCGGGGAACGGTAGCTGTGCTAGTTTCGAACCAAGTCGTCCGTGTATCCTTTTTCTTTTCCTTTTTTACCACACTCACCTTATCATTTTCACCATACCACATGGATTTCACTCTAAGCATTAATGAGTATGGAATTTATTTCATAGCCACTTCATTTACTCCATGCTCATATGCAACATCTTCACAATCCATTGGTCTCTCCAACATCACCACATTCGAGATCTCCAACCCCCTCATCCTTTCTATTTATAAAAACTGTAAAAGGGTGGTTGTCGATGCATATGTCTATATTAAATATTGTAGATCTCGTTGAGTTGATATTGATATAAGTCAGCGTTGGAGGGGAAACCACTTCGCCGATATAAATCGATGGTTTCCCAAGGACAAGCTTAGTGTCCTAAAACAAGCACTGATCAGATTGTAACATGAGCTTTTAACTATTTGCAACATTACCTTGAGTGTTGAGCATATAAGAATAATTGTAGAAAATTCCTTCGGGTATTCTTGTCACTAACCTTTTCAGGATTGGAGCAAGATGATCGGATGAATGACAAGCACAAGGTATGTCCAACCAACTATCATACAACATTGAATTAAATTCATCCAAACTTGAATTTTGCAAAAATTCAAGCTTGGGGGAGTACTTTACATAAAACATCCTTTACCATGTTGCTATGTTGGTTGTCCCTACCTTTGAAACATGCTCAATTTGTTAAATACTAATCACACTACTTCATCTCCACTTGAGTAGATCTCTATAAATCCTTTCATGCTACCTTTATTTGCTTTAGTATATGTCTAGGTTTGGAGTAGTTTCATTTATCTCTTAATTAAGCATGGTGCTTAGTTTAGGAATGATGATCTTACTTCCAAAGGACTTTAAATTAAGCATATTGGATATTTTGTTGGACTAACCCCTGCAGGAAAACTTTCAATATCAACCTGGGAGTTCCTGAGATAAACTCACATTGGAGACAAAGAGAGACACACATGAAGTTTAACAATTTACACAAGGAAGACATAGCTCACAAGAGATGATCCATGGAGGGTGCCACAAACACAATGCACAACCGCTAAGAGAGGAAAGCTTCCACAAGGTGATACTGTACCATCACTCTTCAAGTAAGGTAACATCTTAAAGTACTTGACTATCACTTCTATAAGCTTCTCCTTAGTTCTGGCGTTCACATGAATAAAAGAGACAAACATGTATGATTTACAACTATAGATAACCAACCCAGTCGATTCAATAGGTTTAGTCTTTCCACCTTTATGATTCCACACTCCTAATCATATAAGCTAAAATGTTGCACATTCAATCTTTGGAAGATATAAACAAAAGATAAATATAGATAGATTATCTTTCCATTAGGTTGAGTGATCTGATCTGACAAATGTTTTAAATACTACACTCATAATCTTATTATCCATCAACTTTGTCTTGCTCACTATGCTTGAGGTTAGAGAAGAACAAATACACTTTTGGTTCTGTTGGTGTTTTCCACCAACAGGGCCCATGCACTTGATCTCTGCCTTGTCTCTATGAGTAGGTACACTTTGAGCAAAATATGAAGGACTTTTACAACTCCCAGACTCCACCAAGTGAAGAACATAGATCTCCGAGCACAAACATACTGGAGATACTGGACACTCAGGCAATCACTGCCCTGAGATGCTTGAGGACGTAACTACTGGAGTAACCCCGTTGTGGAAGTAATTACTGACCTTCTGCCGGTCAAGAGAGACAACTCAGGACGCCCCGTCATCCCGATCTCCATCGGCATGGTGGACTTCCAAGAAGCACTCTGCGACTTTGGCTCCAGCGTCAACATTATGCCCAAGGTACTCTATGAAAAATTCTTTACACATCCTTTACTAGAAACAACCATTTGGTTGCAGCCTGTAGATCAGACACTAAGTTTCCCAAAGGAAATATTGAAGAACCTCTGCATCCGAGTTGGTACCTTGTACGCCCCAGCAAACTTTGTGGTGATAGAGACTGGTACTGATGAGAGGGCACCCATCTTAGGGAGGCCATTCCTGAACACCTCGGGAGCTGTCATCTATGCTAGTGCTGCCAAGATCAGTTTCTACATCAAAGGGAGAAATGAGACGTTTTCCTTCAAGAACAAGATTACACAAATCTCAGAGCAATCCCGACATGAACCAAGGAAGAGGACCAACAGGAGGAACAAGAACAAGCAAATGTGGACTGAGTCAGCTAAGATGGTCACTGCAGCTCAAGGAGGTCAAGATCGTCGACTTAAGTCACCATTCCTGACCAAAAAGGACAACCCAAGTATGCCAAACATCCTGTGCTCCATCAATGGATACAACTTCCAAAAGATGCTTTGCGACACCGGGTCAGGCGTCAACATAATGGCCGCAGTCACCTATCAACTCCTGTTCGGAAGCATGCCCCTAAAACCGACATACATTAAGCTCCAGATGGCAGATTAGACATTCCGAAAGGTCATTGACATGGGAGAAGATGAGTACGATCCACCCATCATCCTTGGAAGACCGTTCCTCAGCACCGTTAAAGCAATCATCTACATTGGAACCAGAGAAGTCCACATGAACTTCCCCTCTAACAAGGTACGCCGCTATTTTACTGACCTTAATTATATAGTTGAAGACACTAAGCAGGTCAGGACAAGAAGAAGACGACACAACCGTAACCAGAGAAGGCAAAATCATCAAGGACGGATGGGTAGACTATGAAGGAGAAGTTGTAAGGTCTGAAGACATACAACTTGAACAGAACTATCCTGAGGACACCGTAGCACCGAGTCAGGTGTGTAGAGAGAAGATAGTTATACATGAAGAGCAGGCATCGCCGGAACCACCGACTACGCCATCTAGCGAATCCCAGGACGACTGAGAAAACGGAGAGTCCCGTTCGGAGGACTTAAAAACACCGAACGCCTGGCCAAGAGGTAAACTTGGTAGTTATCCTTTTCCTTTCAATTATTTAAAATAGTTTGCTTAGTTAATCAGGTTCATGCTATCTTGAAAAGAAAATAAAAATGTTAAAAATAGTAAGCCCCATGTGAGTATGCTCATGGCATAAAACCCATAAGTACATTCACTGTGGTGGCGTAAAAATAAATATATCTTCCTGTCCTATAAAAATGAAAATATAAAAATAAATTTATGATCCTACTAAAGAGAGTAACATTTATTGAGGAGGCTCAACATGATAAAGGCTAGGTATTTATGCTAACACTTAACCAGTTCCACAAAGCTTTGTTGTCTATTTGAGCTCCACAGAATTCAAGGATCAAAGAAGACTAGCAGAAGGAGGACATCCTAATCGCTGTCAGGGTGCTGTCGGCATTCAGATACAACTCCGCCACCTGCTAGCTACATCAAAAGGAATTATGTCAAAATCCAGCTTGAGGGAGAGCACCCCTATTTATCCAGCTAAGTATTCTACTCACGTTTATACTTTACTCTAATAATAAAAAGATGCATAATCATAGAAACCCAAATAAAGATTTTGTGCTTATATATATCTTTGCTTAGTTTGCTAAATAAATAAATAAATAAAGTTTGCTTGAATCCTCATAATAAGCTCTCACATGGAAATAATGAATAGTTGCTCTGCCATGACTAGTTCTCAAAATTGAAATCTCTCTCAAGTTTAGGCATGACTGTTATTAATTAAGATTTGCTCTAAACTTGAAATTGTGGGAAGAGTACTTGATCTGAAGTCTAAGTCGTTAACGGATATGATATGGGAAGGTTGAGCTGCTGTTTATCTGTTCCTAGAGATGCTAGAATTCTGGAGAATTTTATCTTTGAAAATCTTTAAAATGTTGCATGATGAGTTCCTGTATGATGAGAGTTTAGATTCCTACCACAGCCATATATACATGCTTGCTAGACTTTGAGCCACACATTTACTTTTTACTGCTTATGAGCATTGAGTATGGTCAAGCTGTGTAGACCCTTAGGAGCTTGTCATGTGGTTAAATCAAGATTCACTTGCACGTTCACTCATACATGCTACTTCTACTCTGGAAGTACGCATCCACATACATCCACCCATTTCCATCTCCAGAACCACCTAAAAATATTCTACTCCTAATCCGGGAGAGAATAGCCAAAAACATGTCTGTTTTTCCCCTGTGAAATAAATGCTCAAGTTATCTTAGTTACTACCACTTGCTATATTATTTCAGGAGATGAGTGCTCTAATATAAAAAAAAATAAAAAAGAAGATGCGAGGAAATAAAAAGGGGCAAGTGCCCGGAACCTCGAAAGAAAAAAAAAGAAAAAAAAAGTGAGACGAGAGGTAAAAATGGACAAGTGTCCGATAGTAGAATTAGGGGTACAAGATACCCACCTGAAAAAAAAGAGAAAATATAGAGCATCTCATTCCCCTCGAAAAGTTTCAAAAGAGCAAGAAAGGTATGTATCCCCTTAAAAGAGCATAAGTAGAATTAGACTTCCACCATTGTTATCACCATTATCACCATACACCATTCATTCGCCACACATGCACATCTTGATTTGACTTATTGACTTGTTCTTCTGGATCCATGGTTTGACTATGCAATAAATGTCTTGTAAGTATGTAGTAGCTGTCTCCCACCTATGAGCTCCAGATATCAAAAGCCTTATTAGAGTAGGGTGAGAGAGAAGGCAATGTCACTGTGCCTTATACCAAAAATACTACATACTTTGAGAGAAGGCATACACCTTTACTGCCTTGGTAAGGATCCAGAAATACCACAAAAGAGAGACTAGAGAGAGTCATACAAGGAATCTCTGAGTTTTATTTGAAAATATGCAAAAACTCCAGAGCTATAGTTGATCAAGAAAATGAGACATGGCGCTTGATTAGACCGTTCTATCTTTTAACTGCTCAAGACACAAGTGACGGTTGCAAGCCCCATGGTGGAAGGTAAAATGAGTAAGTTTTAAGTATTAACAGTTTACTCTAACCAGAGATGAGATCTTGTTTAAACGCATGTGTATCTTTAAGTTATGAAACCACTACAGAAACTCTTGAGTCCATCTTTGCTCAGGGACGAGCAAAGGTTAAGCTTGGGGGAGCTTGTTGACGGTCCTTAATACTCATATTTAACCATCAATTAATCATGGAAAAGGATCCAAATGCAACCAACACCTAGACTTAGGGTTTTATCTGACAGAATTCCACAAGTTTTGGTGTTTGTCTATTTCTGCAGGGGGTTATCAGGAAATACGGAAGAAAGGCCCACACGTCGGGTTTACATAGAGATATTAACATGTCGCACAATTATCTACCATCTAGAAGACTCCAGAAGCCACGGGACCGAAGCGGAGGCCGAGAGGGCTCAGGCACAAGGCGCCCGCCCTCCCCCCTGGACCAATCAGGGTGAAGTTCGGGGATCATGCTCCACCGACCTAATACTTCAAGGAAAACCACACGATCAATGTCGGTTTGATCCGACGGCCCAGATTCATCTGAAAAGACTATATAAGCAAGGCCCCCAATTCTTCATCCAAGTAGAGAGGATCCCTCTAGTTCTTCTAGTTCTAGTTCCTCTAGTTCTAGTTCTAGTTAGTTCTAGTTGTAATCTAGAAAATAGGGAGAGAGAAGAGGAGAGCGGAGGAGGAGCCGGATCTGTCGGATCTTCCTCAACATTGTACTTTTGCAGCAGCTGGTTCGTTCTTCATCGTTCTCCAGGTTCTTCAATTCATAACTCCTGAGTTCTCTAATTACTTTTATTTACATTCAAGTTATTTATTGGTTTCCCACTTGCATCAAGTGCTCTAATCTTTGAAACATTAGAGTAGTAATTAATAGATTAGACGTGGTGTTTAGTCTTGCAATTACCTGGAATTGCACCCAATCCTGCGTATTGTTGTGGTAGCCTTAGGGTAGTGACAGCCCTAACGGTCGACGTATTCCACCTCGTTCGGATCGGTGTTTGTAGGACCGTAGTCGGAGCTTCCTAGCCCCCTTCTCATCTCTTTCTGTGGTTAGTGTTCTGATGTCACGATATAGATAATCTTGAAGTAATTCTTGATTCTTAGATCAACTAGAGAACTCTCAGGAAACTTCCTCTCTTCCCACCAAAAAATAGTTATATAGTTATCCTTGGGCGATCTTGGATCTTAATTAGTACACTCACGTTCTCTGTGGAAAATCGATACTCTGGAATACTCCCGGGTGAAAGCTACATCGGTATCCGTGCGCTTGCGGATTTTTCTGTTTGCGTTTAAAATATCCAACAAGCTACTAGAGTTAGAGCCTTGTTCCATGCTGAAATGAGAGAGGAAGAGCTGATTACTAGGATTGCTGAGCTGCAGTTGGATGTCCATCGCTTAAATAATATTATAAATCCTATCCCACAACCAGCCCCTTTTAATCATGAAGAAGCTCCTAGTGAGGAAGATCAGGATGATGGCATCATTTCTAATGGAGAATCTGATGAAGATATGTAGCCTAGCAATAATTCTATGATCATGAGTCAGTTTCCATCTCTTTATGTAATGGACATGTAATCTGAATTTTAATTGAGACTCTATGTATTTGGCCATGGTGCCCCTCCTGTAAAACTTAAGTGTGGCAATGACTCTATATAACCTTATGCACTTATTTGTGATGCTCCATGTTTATGTTGAGCTGAAATAAATCTCTGCAATGTCGTTAATCCTTGAGAAATTGTGGCTGTGAATGATCGCGAGAATAACCAAGTATCATGGAAGATATTTTCTTATTGTACATGGATTATTGTGCCTTAATTTATGTAAATTTACTTCATTAAATTCCGTATGGCAGCAATTGAAGTTCATGACAATTATATCTGTTGCCTGAAACAATCGCTTGGTATGCCTTGTGCAGATGGCTCGCAATACTCGCTCCAGTCACAACGAGGTGCCGCCACCACCACCTCCTCTCCCGCCTACGCCTACGGAGCTATTGGTAGCTCTTATTGAGGGCCAGCGTATGCTCAATGAGGCCATGCAGACTATGGCGCAGCAGAACCGGGGTGGTCGCCATGTCCGCCAAGGCGGAGAGGCAAATCAGTACAGCAGTTTCAAGGATTTCCAGGACACCAACCCGCCGCTTTTCAAGGAGGCCGTTGAACCTCTAGAAGCTGATGAGTGGCTTAACACTCTGGAACAGAAATTCCGTTTGCTAAGGTTAACCGAAGAACTAAAGGCGGAATATGCAACCCACCAGTTGGAGGGCAAAGCGGGTGTTTGGTGGAGTCATTATAGAACTAGCTTGCCCGCCAATGCTGTTGTAACCTGGGACCAGTTCCAAACTGCTTTCAGGAACACTTATATTCCACAAGGCTTAATGACTATCAAGCACACCGAGTTCATGAACCTGACGCAAGGCACTAAAAGCTTGACTGAATATCTTCATGCTTTTAACAATTTGTCTCGCTATGCTCCTGAGATGGTTGACACCGAAGTCAAGAAGCTCGCTAGTTTCAAGAGAGGGTTGGGACCCAAGTTGTCCAAGAACATGGCTGGTAACAAGAGTACCACCTTTAATGAGTTTGTGAGTGATGCGTTGACTCAAGAGAACTCCAATGCCGTGTATGCCGCGTCCAAGAACCGCAAGAGGGCCTATGAGGCAGGTGCTTCGCAGTCCAAGGCTCCAGTGGCAAGCAAGCCGGCCTATCGCCCACCCAATGCTGTGACAAGGTGTAGGCCGCCGCAGAAAAAGTCAAATATGAAGACGGGAGTTTGCAAGTCCTTCACAGTTGCTCTCCCAAGAGGTGCTACGGGTCAAAGAGGTCCCAAGACTCCTCCTTATAACCGTCCCTGCTTCAATTGCAAGCAAGTTGGTCACTGGGCGACAAATTGCCCTTATCCTAAGAGAAATACGGCAGCTGGAGGCAATAACCGTATGGGTCGAGTGCACTATACCACTGCTGAAGAAATCCCGGAAGGTGAAGCAGTCACTGCTGGTATGTTCCTTGTAAATCAACACCCTTCAGTTGTCTTGTTTGATTCTAGAGCTTCACATTCATTCATGAGTCAAGCATTTGCATCCAAGCATGGGCAGCATGTAGTTGATCTTGACAGTGGCAAGTTTTGCATTAGTGCTGCTGGTAATCAAATTGCTACGAATCAAGTAGTGAGGGATGTACATATTGCCATAGAAGTGCGGAATTATGTAGCAGATTTAGTAGTATTGCCAGGCTTGGGGATAGATATTATTCTGGGAATGAATTGGATGAGCAAGCATGGGGTGTTAATAGATACCTCCACGAGAGTAGTCATGTTGCGAGAGCCTGATAGTAAGGAAGCCTTCTTAGTCCAGCTTCCCAAGAATTATGACATCCGTCACGCTGCCAATGCCATTCGACCACTCACTTTAGCAGAGATTCCGGTAGTGTGTGAGTTTCCGGACTTATTTCCAGAGGACCTGCCCGGGTTGCCGCCGGACAGAGACATTGAGTTTAAAATTGATCTAATTCCGGGTACCGCACCTATCTCTAGAAGTCCATATCGAATGCCACCCAACGAGTTGGCAGAGTTGAAAAAGCGATTGCAAGAACTACTTGAGAAAGGTCTTATTCGGCCTAGTTCTTCTCCATGGGGTTGTCCGGCTCTCTTTGTCAAGAAAAAGGACAAGTCTCTGCGTATGTGTGTAGACTATCGTCCGCTCAACGCCGTGACTATTAAAAACAAGTACCCATTGCCTCGCATTGATATCCTGTTTGATCAATTAGCCAAGACCAAGGTATTCTCCAAGATTGATCTGAGGTCTGGGTATCATCAAATCAAGATCCGACCTGAAGACATTCCTAAAACGGCTTTCTCTACCAGGTATGGGTTGTATGAGTATTTAGTCATGTCCTTTGGTCTGACTAATGCCCCTGCTCATTTCATGTACCTGATGAATTCGGTGTTCATGCCCGAACTGGATAAGTTTGTGGTGGTGTTCATCGATGATATATTGGTATACTCTGAAAATGCACAAGAACATGAGGAGCACCTTCGGATTGTACTCACTGGACTGCGAGAACACCAGCTTTATGCCAAGTTCAGCAAGTGTGAGTTTTGGCTGAAGAAAGTGCCTTTCCTAGGCCATATTTTATCCGAAGAGGGTATTTCTGTTGACCCGTCAAAGGTGTAGGAGGTTCTAGACTGGAAGGCCCCGACTTCAGTGCACGAGGTTCGGAGTTTTCTCGGCCTAGCTGGTTATTATCGGCGCTTCATTCCAGACTTTTCCAAAATAGCTAAACCTATGACCAAGCTACTACAAAAAGATGTGAAGTTTGTGTGGTCCGAAGAGTGTGAAGTTGCTTTCACCACTTTACACCATTTGCTGACCACCGCTCCTGTTCTGGCACAGCCTGACATTGAAAAGCCATTTGATGTCTTTTGTGATGCATTTGGCACTGGCCTAGGTTGTGTGCTTATGCAAGAAGGCCGAGTTATTGCCTATGCTTCTCGGCAACTGAGGAAACATGAAGCCAACTACCCTACTCATGATCTAGAGTTAGCAGCAGTTGTACATGCATTGAAACTCTAGAGACACTATCTGTTGGGTAATCTTTGTCACATTTACACTGACCATAAGAGCCTCAAATATATATTCACTCAGCCTGAACTGAACATGAGACAAAGAAGATGGTTGGAGTTGATAAAAGACTACAATCTAGAAGTACACTATCATCCCGGCAAGGCCAATGTTGTAGCTGATGCTCTTAGTCGGAAACAACATGTTAGACCTCTCCTAGAGGAAGGATTCAATTTATTGCATCCTGTGGTCCTGCACAACATTATAGTCAGTTGCTCATTAGAGAGTCAAATCATAGAGCTCCAAAAATCTGATCCTGGTATTTATCATATCAAGAGAAAAATGCAAGAGCAAGACACCAAGCATTTCAGGGTAGATGAGAAAGGTGTACTGTGGTTTGACAATTGACTAGTTGTACCTAAAGATCGTGACCTACGCAACAAAATTCTAGAAGAAGCTCATTCTTCCAAGTTGTCCATTCATCCGGGAAGTAGCAAAATGTACCAAGACTTGAGACCTTGTTTCTGGTGGACCAAAATGAAGAAGGAGATAGCAGCTTATGTTGCTAGGTGTGATACTTGCTGCAAGGTAAAGGCAGTTCACCTCAAACCTGCAGGTTTATTGCAACCCTTGTCAATTCCAGGTTGGAAGTGGGAAGAAATCAGCATGGATTTCATTGTTGGACTTCCCCTTACTCAAAAAGGACACAACTCTATATGGGTGATTGTTGACCGTTTGACCAAGTCAGCTCATTTTATTCCTGTACACTCTACATACCGGCCATCCGACTATGCTGAGTTGTACTTCTCTCAGATAATTAAATTGCACGGAGTGCCTCGCACTATTATTTCTGATAGAGCTCCTCAGTTCACTGCTCGCTTTTGGGAGCATCTGCATTCACTCCTTGGCACGAAGTTGGGTCGCAGTTCAGCCTATCATCCTCAAACCTCCGGTCAAACTGAGCGTGTGAATCAAATTTTAGAGGATATGTTGAGGGCTTGTGTTATATCTTCCAAGGGTGCATGGGAGAAATGGCTACCGTTAGCTGAATTCTCTTACAATAATAGTTATCAAGAAAGCATCCAAGTGGCCCCTTTCGAAGCTTTGTATGGCCGCAAATGTAGAACTCCATTAAACTGGGTTGAACCAGGCGAAAGGAGGTACTACGGAATTGACTTCGTCAAGGAAGCCGAGAAACAAGTTCTCATTATTCAGCAACATATGAGAGCCGCCCAGGCTAGGCAGAAAAGCTATGCTGACCAAAGAAGAAAGCCCATTGAATTCGAAATAGGTGACTTTGTGTACATAAAAGTATCGCCCATGAAAGGAGTAAATCGCTTCGGTGTTAAAAGAAAGCTTGCCCCTAGGTATGTGGGTCCCTACCGAATCATTGAGAAGAGTGGCAAGGTAGCTTACAAAGTACAACTATCTCCCGAAATGAGAGCTATTTTCCCTGTATTCCACGTGTCTCAACTCAAGAAGTGTCTTCGTGTGCCTGAAGAGAGAGTTGAAACAAGAGATATCAAGTTGCAGTCAGACCTATCCTACGAGAAAAAGCCTGTACATGTTCTTGATGTCAAAGAACGAGTTACTCGTGGGAGGGTCATCAAACTTTTTAGAGTTTTGTGGAACCGTCAAAATGAGAGAGATGCCACTTGGGAAAGGGAAGACTATTTACAAGTAACTTATCCCACATTCTACGAAAAATGGTACGTCTTTCAAATCTCGGACGAGATTTTTGTAAGGGGGGAGGGCTGTAACACTCCTAGTGTTAGCTTCCATGTTAGCCATGAGCATTGCATCAACATAAGCATCATCATGATCACTCATGAGCATCATACCATGATCATATGCCATTTGCTATATGCACTACATGATTAAATTGCTTGTGTGACTTGAATTGAGTGACTAAGGGGTAGCCAATGCAAACAATTGTACATTGTCTTCCAAAATACCTCAATCATGTTTAGAATATCATTTGGAACAAAGTTCATGTTGAAGGTTTTGGCCAAAAATGCCCCTAAGTCATGGTTATCCCTAGAATGACCTTTTTGACCCTCCTAGACCTCTTTTCAAAGATGTTTTATGAAACTGGTGTTAGAAATCTTGCATGTCTTTGACACCTGAAACAAAGTTGTAGAGAAATTCATAAGCTACAAAAGTTCTGTTGATGACTTATTATGAAAAAACTTGGAACACTTCCAAAAGTCACTCACAAGCCAAAAATCAGTGCTGATTTCACACTTAGCCGAATTTGGCTAAGTGTTGGATCACGCAGTTTCGACCAAGGGTTGTTGGGAGCCTTGTAGTTTGAAATCCAGACCGAGTTAGACTTTGACCTGGTAACCAAAGTTGTAGAACTCGTGTAGCTCTGTCCAAAGGAACAAGTTTGAGCCAAAACCATCGAGTGAGCTGAGAGTAAAACGCCGGTGAACTTTGGGTTTCAGACACGGTCGACGACGACTGAATCGTGCGATTCAGTTTCGTCAGTCGCCGGCCGGCCGACGCGTGGATGACCCGTGGCGGCCGTACGTCGACGGCGACCCCGTCTGTCAGCCCCGGCGCCTTCACTTGGACGCCACGACGCCACCCCGAGCCCCGGCCGTCCTCATTTCGCCTCTCCAGCGCCCTCTCCCTTCTCCATTTCGCCTCGGCGAGCTCCGCCGTGGAACGGCCGCGTCGCCCGAGCTCTTCTCGCCGTCTCCGGCCAAACAAGCCCGCCAAAAGCTTCGCCAGAGCCTCCTCTACCTCGGCGTCACCTCCTTGGCCACTGTCGAGCACGGGTAAGGCGGCATTGCCGAGCTCCGAGCAGTTCTTCCTCGCCGGAGTTCCGCTCGAGCTCACCGGCAACGTGGCCAGGCTTCTCTGCTCCACCATTTTCCTCCATTCTTGTTCCTATCGCTTCCCCTTGGTTCACTGATGCTCGGCATGACGCTCTACCACGTCGCCATTGCCTAGATCCGCCGGCGTACCGCCGCGCAGCGCCGCCGCTCCGCCATTCCCGACGGCGAGCACCCTAGGGTCCAGTAGAGCGCGCGTAAAGTAGGTCAACAGAGTCGTCTTGATGAGAGGAACACGTAGGTGCCCTTGGATCCGGCCGAGACCTCGTCGTCGTTGAGCTCTCCCCTGCCTCTATCTCACTGATGCGCGGGTCCCGGGTGTCAGCCTCTCTGTGTCACCCCTTGGGTTACTGTTGTGCAGAGCCAAAGCTGTTTTTGTAAAATTCATATCTGGAGTTTTAGAGATCCAAATGTGGTGCTTCCAATTTTGCTAGGTTCCAGCTCAAGCCTAGTTTTTAATAAAAATATGAAACATGCTATGTTTTTACAGAAATAAATAGATATAAATTAATCTTGGATTTTCAGTGGGTAATTATATCTTGAGATCTATTGATCTGATGGCCATGCAAATTTAGGGAGTTGTTACTTATGTTATGAATAGGCTCTGATAAATTTTTCAAGATTTTTGGAAGCCTAGTTAAGAAGTTAAAAATAATTCTTGCTTAAATAGGAGTTTATTGTGATATTTTTAGTAATTAAGTTATAACTCCTTTTGTGATGAAACTTGCTGAGTGTTGTACTTATGTGTGGACAAAACTAGGAAAAATCTGAAATCTGTTGTTTGACACTTTTTGATAGGGTTTCACATTTATGCCTTGCATGCCTTTACTAGCTTGTTATTTTTATACGTCACAATGTGTATGTGCAAATGTTCTGAAAATTTTACAGTGATCTTATGTTAGCATAAGTAGCTTGCTGTAATTTTCTTAGGATTTGTGGAACAATTGGAGTATATGTTCATTAAATCACCTTAATAATTAAATAAATGGAAAAGGTGATGATAGAAATAGTTTTAGACCTTACCATGATGTTTTCTGGTGTTTCTTAGATATGTTCTATCTACTAGTGCAATTGGATTGTTCCTTTGATACATTCTCAACATGTGCAAAATATTATCTTTGGCTATTTATGCCTTTCCTAGAGCATTTCTGTGTAGCTGTTAGAAAATGCTTGAGAACTAATTAAAGATGTTATTTTCTGGGAAACTTGTCTACAACAAACTTGTAGCTAACTTACTGATCTAATTCGTGTCCAAATTTCATGGCAATTGGTTGAGTAGTTTAAAAGTTACGCATATTTCAAGTAGCTGCTGCAAAGTGCTTGCTCTCTGGAATTCCCAGAGCAGTCAGCCAACTTTGTATGTTTTAGCATATTTCGGTTGGGAATCATGCTGAGATGTTTAAAAGTGAATTGTAGACAATTTGCTAAGCTTTCCAGAAAGTACTTACTTGCTTAGTTTGGTTAAATAATGCTTAAGTTATGGCTAAAACTTGTGACTGGTTGGCTTGTCTACTAAACCAGTGGCTGAGTAGGAATAACTAGAATTTGTTTAACTTGTCCAATTAGTCTCTCTACCAGAGAAGAAGTATGCAGTGGCTTGTTATTCCATGATTCACTTAATCTTAGAAGTTTGCACTCATGTTATACCTTGTTTTATGTCTATTTGGCTCCTCATCATGATATCATGCATCATATGTGCATTCTCTATATTCATCTCCTTGTCATACATCCATAGGTGTACCCAAGGGTGTGACGGTACTGGAGTACGAGTTGCCGGAGCCGGAAGGACAGCAAGGGGAGCTACCTCAAGGAGTTGAGGAGGAGGAGGACTTGCCGGAGTGTCATGACCATCGTCCCTCTACCTACGTCGAAGGCAAGCCCCGGAGCATTATAAGCCTCCTACTATTTTATTATCATAATCGGCTATCAAATGACTATGGTTATATATTGTTGCATTAAGTGGTAGGCGTTGATATGACACCCTTGCTGCATAGTAACTACCTTGTCCACCTTAAACATTACCGAAGTAGTTCCAGGATCGAAGTGATGCTTAGCCATGCTTAGCTCGGTAGAAGCCGGGTGATTTCCTGTCACCTGCGAGAGTTAGGTGGATGATGATCACCGTTGGCTATATTTGCTATCGTGGAGATAACCAGGTGCTAAAAATGAACTTGAGACCGGGCGGGATGACGATAGTGCAGCAACAAGGCATGGAGGTCTTGGGTGTGAATCTATCCCCGTCTGTGTCGTTTAAGGACCGAATCGCTGTACGTCCCCGTGTCATGTTGAACGCATGCCTATCACTTAGTTGGCTGGATAAGTCGTTCCGACCGCGAAGCCTACGAGTGCAACTCCTGCCGGATACCCCGATCTGGTTAAAGTGCGCACCCCGGTTGGTAGTAAGGATGTGCGGGGAGTCAATGGCGTAAGACCAAGGTGTCAGGTTAGAGTCCTGTCCCTGGTAGACTGGCGGTCCCTGGGGGTGCGGCGCCGTACGGACCCACGAATTGGTCCGGAGTTGTGCTAAAGGTGATCCAAGCTGCCGTCATGAAGTATGCTTGGGTGAGTGTTAGGAATACCCCTCCAGCTGGATAGGAATCGATTCGAATCGCCGTCTCTCCCGGATAGTGAGAACTTGACTCGGGCAGCGGCAACGTAGAATTCACTAAATAAACTTGATGGTTATGATGAGACTGTTGATAGCAAAGTGATAATCCTGATATGGTTATTATTGAAATGATTAATTACTCAAGTGTATGCTTAGAACAGGTGCTAATCTAGTGGATAGCTGCTAAGTAATGAACTTGCTGCTGAAATATGAATAAATGAATTACTTACCACAAAGGCTTTTATGCAAAAAGTGAGTCAAACCAGTCCACTAAGATGAGCCTTGCATACTCCTTGGTGTCACTTTATTTCTGGTTTATGACGGGTAAGTCTAGCTGAGTACATTCTCGTACTCAGGGTTTTATTTACCCCTGTTGCAGATGATGTCGTCTATCACGGCTATTGTGCAAACTGTCATCACCCAGCTGCGGATGATGAATAGATCACGGGCGTGATCGCTCTTCTACCTTCAGTTATGCTTTTGTGGGGATTGACCATGGAACTGGCATGTATTATGAACTGAGTTGGAGTTGTTTCAAAACTACTTTTGTTTCCGCTACTGCTATGGTTTGTAATAACCTCTTCCAAACTCTGATGTGATGTAAAACTATGTTCTGTTGAATGTTGTAATCTGTGATGGTGATGCTTGATCATGTACGATCTTGGTTGTATGTTGGTTGAATCGAGGTCTGTGGAGATTTCGTCGGACTACGGGGTTTATATGGGTTCAAGTCCATTGGCTTGATTGCCTCAGTGGTCGCTAATTCACTTAAATTCTTATAAATTGGACGGTTCTGTTACAGCCAGTACCCGAGGACCGTTCCGGCGACCGAGGTATCCAAGGTATATCAAGGTTGCGCGCCGCGCCCTCGTCGTTCTCCTCAACCATCACCAATACAGCGCATGGCGGCTGGATTCCCGGCCCGGATAGTGTTCAGTCTTCGCGGTCGGAACGACTTATCCTTCCTGCTAAGTGTGGGGCATGCGTTCAACATGACAAGAGGGCCGTCAACAATCGGTCCTTAATCGACACAGGCAGGGGCACTATGGTCAACCCACCACAAGACCCTGCCCGGTCTCCAATTACATTCCACACTTGGTTATTCTTTTCCCCCAAGCAACCACTGCTTAAGCAAGCAGGTATCCACCTATATCTCGCAGGTGACAGGGAATCACCCGACTTCTACTAGACTAAGCAAGCTAAGCATAGACTCCGTGCCTATCTACATAGGACAAGGCAGGTAAACGAGTAGGGATAACAAGGAGTACATATGCATCAACGGTATCAAGCAATTCCTATCACTTAGATGCAATATAGTAGAACAAGTATAGTATGCCCGGTAGGTTAGCGAGAATAGGGAGACTTAGAATGCTCCGGGGCCTGCCTTTCTCAAACGTGCTTGGTCGGTGATCCGGACACTCCTGCAGTTCCTCTCCGGACTCCTGTGCTTCCGGAGGTTCCTGCTCCTGAATCTCCTCTGGCTCCTCGAGTCCCACCTCGTTCTCCTGCGAGCCTGTATGATGCATGTGTGCTCATGAGTGAAGTGCGTGATGCCCGAGTGGATGCTCGTATGAGAAGGTACCAAAGGATCATGACATGATGCATAGGTGATACACTTGGTCATGCTCATTACAAGGTAGTCAACATCATCCAAGGACAAACAATTGAATCAAACATCTATTGCATTCTCTTCTACAATTATTTTTCAAATGTGACCAGTAACCCACAAGTTGCTTGAAAGATACACCAAACCCAAACTTATTCTATTCAACCTATATGTACAACAATTCATAATTTTCTTTATACATTTCTAGGCCCATTAAAATTTACATGCAGTTCTGTTCATCAATAAATTCCACAAAAATTACAGGAGACTACCAGCCAACCATAGAGTCTACTGTAAATTTTTCATAATTTTTTTGGATACTTATTTTGAGCTACAAAAATCACAAGATTAATTAATAAGGTAAGTATAATTACTCCACTGTGACATAAGTGTTAAACAGCAGATTTCATATTTTTACAATTTGTCTAATATCATAAGAAACAACCACAAAAAATTCCAGATTAATTGCATGATCCAAATAATTACTAAAAATCATAAACCACTGCCATGCAAGCATTTAAATTACCATAAATTCATTTATACACCAAATAATGTGTAGCAATATTTTCCCAATGACATGCAAAGCCCATAAAACAAGTTTCATATTTTTCTGAGTCATATTTGGATTATTGTGCATTTTCCAAGTTTAGCAAAAACATGGATTAAATATATTCATACAGAAAAGTTACTCAAGCATGACATGCAATTACATCAGGCTGTAGATCTGAAAATATAGAGCGCAACAAAATTTATTTCATCAAATTTGGAGCTGTAGAACTTAAGATATGAATTTTACAAGTTTTGAATCAATTTCTGGAAAACATTTATTCAAGAAAACCGACAAAAAAGGCTAGACACACCCAGATCTACACCCACCGGGGTCCCCCGACGACTGACAGTGGGCCTCTGACCCCACCGGTCAGCGAGACCGAGAGGGTGCTCACCTCCGACGAGCAGATCTCGCCGGCGGTGAGGTCTCCGGCCACGGGGTGAGCACCATCGTGCTCCCCGCAGCGAGGCGCACCCAGCGGTACCCTCGGATTGGCCGGAGGATGACCGGAACACCTTCGACGAGCTTGCATGGCGGCACGGCGGCGCTGCTCGCCGTGGCCAGGCCGCTCCGATGCGGTAGAGCGCGCGCAAACGGCTCTCCGAGCTTCCTCACCACCCTACCGACCTAGCGCAACCAAAAACCAGCGAAAAGAGGCAGAGAAACGCAAGATCCGTCGCGGCGGAGTACTCCGGCGAGCTCGGGGTAACTCCGGCGAGCGATTCACGGCGCTCAACGGACTCTCACCTCGGTAGAACACTCGCATAAGCTTACCCTAACGATGGCGAAGGCGCTGGTGGCTTCGGTGTCGAGGTTTGGTCACTGGAGTGGCCGGCGGTGAGCAGCGGAGCTGCTCCGGCGATGGCGCTGCGGCGGAGCTCTACGGCTCGGTCGCACTCGCGAGCGGAGGGAGGAAGGAGAAGGGCGCGGGCGACAGAAGGGAGGGAATGGCCTGGGAGCCCGAGCCGGCGTCCCGACCAGGGGGGGTTGGAGTCCGGCCGCGGCGCGCTCCTCGCCGGCGTACGGCCGCCACGTGGCCGACGCTGGCTGGGGCGAGGCGGGCGTCCGCGCGCGGGAGAGAGGGGGAGGGGGAGGCAGGCCGGGCCGCTTGCTGGGCCGAGAGGGAGGCGGGGTTGGCCCGGCAGCGCCTGCCCCTTTTCTTTTTTTTTTTGAATTTCTTTTCTCCAAATCTCTTCTAAATTCATTTGGACCAATTTTAAAATCATTTTCACCTCTTGCTCCCAAAAGCAAAAAATTGTTCCAAAACAAAAACCCTACAACTTTGTTTTAATAAGCAAGACCAAATTCCAAATAGAATTTGAATTACAAATTAAAACTTGTTCTAGTTTTTTTTTAAATAAATTCAATTTGGGAATTTTTGTATAAATTCCATTTCTCAAATTCTATAGCTCCAAAAATTACACAAAAATATTCTTAATTCTTCTTACACATAAATCAACCTAGTTTGAATATTTCACATTTTTAGAAGCAAGCATCATATTTTTAACATAATTAAAACACATGAAATAAAGCACATAAAATCATGTTTTGGGGATGAATGACATGCTCATGATGCTATGCTTGATGAGAATGCTTATGCATGTTGTGATAGGGCTAAATGCATGCTTAACACCTAGAGTGTTACAATATCTTTGTTCCAACTTCTCCCCCTTTGTCATCAATTTCCATAAAAGGTATGTGATACCAATTAAATCACTTCATACCAATTGAAAAAATGTGAATCTCATTGTGACAAAGGATTACAATGGGATAGATGGTTGAGGCTTGAATCTTGCATTTTTGATGGACATCACCATATGTGTTGGAATGACATTTCTTGAATTGCTCTTGAGATACCACATAGGATCTTTGACCTTGATACCATTTGGTAGGGCACCTCCCCCTATGTCATAGCATGGGTCATTCACTTGTCAATCTTGTTGGTGAGGGAACTTTCTTTGCTTGATGATCACTTAAAGTTGAGGATCACTTGTGGAACCACCTTCTTGTATGATAGATACCATATGTATAAATGAAATATCTTGTCCGATACCATATGGGATTCTTCTACCAATTAAGGTCTTCTAGTATGGAACCACATGTTTGCTATCTTGAACATTTGCTATCATCATCATGAGTACCAATTGTAGGATATCACTCGAAGAAACATTTGAGTCTAGATATCCATTTTCATTGTTGTCTTGTTCTTGTACTCTCATCATCATGAGCTTCTAATTGTTGACTTGAACTATGTTGATTTGCCTAAACTTCCATGTCCGGTTTGAACCAATGACAAGCTTTTTCACACCTCACATTAAGGGTTATCTTACCAATGTTGTACTTGTTACTTGTTAACAATCCAAAATAGATCAAGTACTTGGGTTCACTAGCTCATGAACAAACTCATATACATAACACTAGATCAACTAATCATTCAAGCAATAGTGGTAGGCTATGAATTGAAAACTTTTCATTTGTCATGCATGATCCTATTAAGCATGTACTATATGCACTAACCACATACTAGTAAGGGATGAAATGATCATGCACATTATAATGATACCTTTGATATCTTGGAGTAGAGTATAGTCAATAAGATTCCAATTTAGCTCCAAATAGCAATGTGAAGTCCAACTATAAGCTTGGTGAAGACTAATTATAAATGTTAATTGATAGATCAAATCTTCACCCGTATGAAATGAAAACCACTTATATGATCAAGTGCACTATCTTGTTGTGGTTGGCTTGCTTCATATTTTCTTGTCATTGCTTGCATGAGAGAACTACTAAGAATATCACTTGAAATAGCATGACTAGCTCTCTTTTGGGTTGTTGCTTGCTTTCTTGATCAATCCTTTTGATTGCTTCAACTAAGCATCTCAAATGTCCTTTAGATCACCACTTCCATGTTAGCCTTCCAAGCACCACACTTGGTTTACCCACTCCTCGGGCGGCACGCCCCTCACATAGGGAGAAGTGACCTCTCTCCAAAGAACTATTTTTGATACTCACTTGAATTGCCTTTGATTGATTGATTCAAGTGATGGACTTAGTATGATGAGTAACCATGAATCCTTCTTTAAGTCCTTTTCTTTCTACTTGTTTAAGTCCTTTTCTTTCTACCAAATGATTTCCAATAGTCACTAGAACTTAAACTTCATCTTCATCTTGAGTTTGATTTTGCTCTTCAATTTGAGTACTAAAATGTGCACACCAAGTACACTCCACAATCAAATAGCCTTGTACTCAATACTTGTCATGCTTCTAGATTAATTCAAAACCAAACTTAGGTGCCTCAAACACTTATAATCATAATTCCAACATGAGGACCTTTCAATTTAAGTAACTCTAGATCAATCCAATATTTGTCACTTTTCTAGCAGATTCTGTACCTTTCAAAGAATAACTCATATCTCACTATGGACAGATCCAAATACTACGAAATTTGGTGGAGATGTGCTTTACTGAGTCATCTAGCAGCTGTAAAAATTTGATCTTCTTTTGACTTCTAGATTGCTACCAAATTTCAATTCTTCCACCACTGCTATATGCTGAAAACTGCTGCAGTATAGCTGATAAGATCTACTATAAAACCGAAGTATCGCTTATCCAATTCTCATGAAATTTCTACAGCATCTTCTATGATAAGTTCACAGCATGCATACCAAATTTCAAGCCATTCCAATAAGATTTGATCACTCAAACGCAGACTTGATCCCAGCTAGCTCAGATTCTCAATATTGGACAGATTTCAAGCAGTTGAGCTATACTTCTCAAAATTGAATCAAACTTGAAATAGACTCGTTTGAATACTTTCACAAGACATAAATCCATTCAATCCACTTACTAAGTGTCATCTTATGAACTTATTCAACTCAAATCAATCCAAACTTGATTACTAAGCATTTACCCATTCAAACACCTTATAGCAAGCAACATTGCATATATATCCAATTCAATCAACTCATATGCAACCAAATGAATGTGATCAGCAAAGATATACATTGCTTAGCTCATGATCATCTAATTTGCAAGCTTAAACTCATGTATTTGCAAGCCATCAAATGATCCAATAAAATACCACAACTTGAATATTTGCACTTGTATGTTATAGCATATTTGGACTTCACTAATCTTGTCATGGCATTGGGATAGGATATGTAATAAGCTTCAATACTTGATTCAATCATATGATGAATAATATAATATCAATTGAATCAAGCCTCCAATGCAGATGGTACCTACACACATTCATCCACTTTTTGATGGTACCCAAACTAGTTTGGGTCCTCTCAAGTTAGGAGCAACATACTTAGGCATAGCCTTAGTATGAGTAGCGGGATGTTTTGCAATGGCAACCATAGAGGTACCATCATCATCCTTTCTAAGCATATTATGATTATCAATTGAAATTGGCTTAGAATTATTAACTAGGGGACATGAATGAGCCATGTGTCCCCTTTTCCGGCATAAGTAGCAACTTCTCCTTGATTGAGCCTTTTCTTCCTTGCTCATGTGTTGCTTCTTATTGCCTTGCCTCTTGAGAGTTGCTTGAGCCTTCTTCTTGAGCTTGGTAGGACACTTCGAGGCAAAATGTCCATCATTCTTGCACTCAAAACACATGATGTGAGCATAAGCTTTCTTCTTGTCTTCATTCTTGCTCATCATCTTGGCATCTTGGATTTGTATTGGATGCCTTGCTCTTCCACCCCTTCTTGTCTTCTTCTTCTTCATAATCAAGTCATTACCATCATGGTAGATCTTGACTTGAGCTTGGGGTGTCTTTTCTTGCTCAACTTGTGGCTTAGGTTGAGGCTCTTCTTGTTGCTTCACCAATTGCTTACTTGGGCACATTGAGGTGAGATGACCCCAAGTGCGGCACTTGAAGCACTTGACATGCTTGAGCCTCTCTTCTTCTTTCATTTTCTTGAGCTTCTCTTTGTTTGGGCAACCATTTGCAAGGTGTCCTGCTTCATGACAGCGATAGCACATGGTGTGAGAAAGCTTCTTTTGAAGTAGCTTCTTCATCCTCTTTTCTTGCTTTCTTTCGCCCTTTGTCATTTTCTTCTTGAAGCCAAGGCCACATTTATTACCATAATTTCTTTGAGTCTTCAATATATGCTCAAAGGTGACTTTTGAATAGTAGCACCTCTCTAACTTGTTGCTCAAATTCTTCACTTCATTTTTGAGCTCATTGTTCTCCTTCAAAAGGTTAGTCTCACAAGACATAGAAGTAGAACAAGTATCTAATTGTGAAGAACATGGCATAGATAATAAATCATCACAAGAGGTGGATACATACTTCTTGCCTACATCACAAGGGTTAGTAACAATATGTGATTGATCATTTGACCCAAATGATGAGCTCTCACTAGTTTTAGTTTCTTCATTAGAAAGCTTCATAGTGAGTAAAGCATGGTCTTGTACCAAGTTTTCATGAGCAACACAAAGTTCCTCATGAGCCAATTTTAGCTCCTCATGTGAACAATTAGTAACATAAAGTAGATATTTTTGTTGTTCACATGCGGTCTTTAGAAATGAGTTTTCAAATTTCAATTTACTTGTTTTTGCCAACTCATTTCTTAAAGCTTTTGAGAGTTTGCATACAAGCTCAAAATTTGGACCATCATAATCAATAATCACATCACCAATAGATACCTTAGTGTCACCATGTGACATGAAGCAATGTGGTGATGTAGTAGATGAGCTTGTGGAAGCATCACTCTCATAGCCATCATCTTCACCATCAAGTGTGCATGGAGTAGCATCATCGGTTGCATCACTTGTGGCGTCATCATCGTCCTTGTCAAGTGATCTTATGGTAGCATCATCATCACGATCACTTGACCATGAGGTGGAGCAATCCTCCACAACCACCATGTTGTCATCATGCTCAACAACCTCATGTATCTCCACCTTTGGTTCCTCCCTTTTGAACTTGCCATCATCCCATGTGGAGAAATCACCGAAGGTGTGTTTGATAGACTCCCACATTTCATAAGCGGTTCCTTTAGAGTTTATACTATCAAACAACTCAAAGCTCAAAGATTCTATTAGATAATCATAAGCTTCACAATCAAGTTCAAAGAGAACCTTTTGAGCTTTGGTGAGATTCTTATGGTCCAAGTTGTGTGTAAGACCATTAGTGATAACCCACCAAAATTTAGGTCCTTTTGCACGAAAATGATCAAGCATGTGATTTTTCCAAAGTGCAAAGTTTGTACCATCAAAAATGTGTGTCTCACAATCATCTATCCCACTAGACGCCATCCTCTCGGGTCGGTGAAGACCACAAATGAGAGACCTAGCTCTAATACCACTTGAAGGGTCGAGATGGCAGACTAGAGGGGGGTGAATAGTCCTTTCTAAAACTTATCGCGCCGGCTAA